>NC_133363.1:50650055-50707555 GCF_049309525.1 Garra rufa
CTCCCAAGTGGTGCACCATCAATCAGGGCGTGGCAAGCCGAAAGAGCGGCCACATAAACCCTAAGAGTAGCAGGACATGTACCTGCCGATAATTTATCTTGCATAAAGTCCAGTACTGAAGCAACATGGCAGTTAACTGGATCTACATTGTGCTCTGCGCACCACCTTTCAAAAACTCCCCATTTGATGGCATAATTTTTCCTAGTGGAGGGAGCCCTAGCACTTAGGATGGTCTCAATCACGGCAGGTGAAAGCCCAGTGTCCCTCAGTTGGTTCCCCTCAGGGGCCAAACATGAAGTTTCCACAGGTCGGGCCTGGGATGGAATATCCTTCCCCCCGCCTGAGATAGAATGTCCCTCCTCCGCGGAATCGCCCAAGGCGAGCCGTCGAGGAGAGATGTTATCTCCGAGAACCATACTCTGTTCGGCCAACGTGGTGCCACCAAGAGGAGGCAAATCCCTTGTTGGCGAACCCTGGCTAGAACTCCTGGGAGCAGAGAAACTGGAGGAAACGCATACAGGCGCATATTGGGCCATGTGTGCGACATTGCATCCAGACCCAAGGGAGCTGGGTGACTCAGAGAGAAGTAGAGGGGACATTGCGCTGTCTGACAAGAGGCGAAGAGGTCCACTTCCGCCTGGTAGAATCTGTTCCAGATCAGATTCACTATCTCTGGGTGGAGTTTCCACTCCCCTGATGATAGTGTCTGTCTGGACAGTAAATCTGCTCCCAAGTTCAGATGCCCTGGAATGTACACTGCCCTGAGTAACAGGAACTTTCCTTGGGCCCAGAAAAGAATCCGTCTCGCTATCCTGTACAGGTTGCGAGAACGTAGACCCCCCTGGTGATTTATGTAAGAGACTGCTGCTGTGTTGTCCGCCCGCACTAGGACATGACAGCCCCTTAACTGGGGGAGAAAATATATCAGAGCCAGAAATATAGCCATCAACTCGAGGCAGTTGATGTGCCAATCGAACTGATGGCCCTCCCATGCCCCTTGAGCTGGACGACCATTTAAGACCGCTCCCCAGCCCGTCAGGGAGGCATCCGTCGTTAGCATTACGCGACGACAAGGAGCCCCTAGAGTGGGACCCAGAGTTAAAAACCGGGGTCTGAACCACAAAGTTAGTGTACGAAGCCCGCGGCGCGTCACCTTTATTCGCCTTAGAGGATTGGCTCTTGGGTGAAATCCTCTGGCTTTTAGCCACCACTGAAACGGTCTCATGTGTAACAGCCCCAGAGGAATTACCGTGGAGGCTGACGCCATGAAACCTAACATTCTTTGATACTGTCGAACAGTATACTCTTGGCCTAACCTGACTTTGCTCATGGTAAGCCGAATGGTCTCGATTCGAGCGGGAGACAATTGTGCCCGCATCGTGATCGAATCCCAAACGACCCCTAGATAAGTCGTTTTCTGGGCAGGAGAAAGAACACTTTTTCCGGTGTTGATTCTCAGTCCCAGAGACAACAGATGAGCTAACACGATGTTTCTGTGTTGGAGCGCCATCTGCCGTGATTGTGCTAGAATTAGCCAATCGTCTATGTAGTTCAAAATGCGGATACCCTGGAGTCTCAAAGGAGCCAGTGCTGCATCCATGCATTTTGTGAATGTGCGGGGTGACAAGGCTAGGCCGAATGGAAGAACCCGAAATTGGTACGCTTCGCCCCCGAAAGCGAACCTCAGGAATTTCCTGTGTTGTGGCAATATTTCTATGTGAAAATATGCGTCCTTTAGATCGATTGTGACAAACCAATCGTATTGTTGAATTTGATTCACAACCATCTTGATAGTTAACATCTTGAACTTGAGTGCTCTGACTGAATGGTTTAAGCCTCGAAGATCTAAGATTGGACGCAGTCCCCCATCTTTCTTGGGAACCAGGAAGTATCTGCTGTAATAGCCTGACTCTCTCTCTGGTCGAGGAACATGTTCTATGGCCTCTTTGCCCAGAAGAGATTGTAGCTCTTGTGACAGTACGTGCATCAGTTCCGGTTTCACGGAAGTGAAAATCACGCCGTTGAAACCCGGAGGATGACGACAGAACTGGATTCTGTAACCTAACTGAACTGTCTTTAGCACCCAAGGAGAGATGTCTGGCAGAGATCTCCATGCTGCCAGACTCTCTGAGAGTGGTATTAGCTTTGATACTTCCTTTTGAGGGGGTGTTAGATGTTCCGCGTCCAGGATGACAGCTGGAAGCAACGGAACATCTAACATTTCGCTGGAAACTTCTGCCCCCCGAAACACACGAGGTGGCGGGGAAGGAGAGTTTCCGTGAGGGTATCGGAAAGGGGCGGAGAGACCCATGTTGCGCCCCATCTCGCAGGAGGTTACCCCCACCAGATTGGGCGCCAGACCGTCAGGACCTCTTCTTTCTATTAATGATAGTCCTGAGGTCCTGCTTGGGAGGTTGTTGAGCGTGGCGAACCCTCCAATTCCCACGAGGGGGGGCGCGCTCAGCCACGCTCAACTTTTTAACCTCCCTAGGTTTCGAAGGACCGGGGCGAGGCTGGGTGGCAGACAGCCCCTCCCTTTGAGTGAGGCGAGGAAGAAATTGGCCGAACGCTTCCTCATAGTTTTTCACTTCCTTATATTTGGCGACTACTGAATTAACAGAGTTGCCAAATAATCCAGAGGGAGAAACGGGGGAATCTAATAGGAAAACACGATCTTTTTCTTTTATTCCTGTTAGATTCAACCACAAATGCCTCTCCGTGCTGACTAAAGCACCCATAGAACGGCCGATAGCACGAGCCGTCTGCTTGGTCGCACGGAGAGACAGATCTGTGGCTTGACGAAGCTCAGCGAAAGCTTCCTCGTCGATAACACTGCCCACACTCAAGTCCTTTAATAGGTCAGCCTGGTACGCCTGCAACACAGCCATTGTGTGCAGCGCAGCACCAGCCTGACCTGCAGCCTGATAGGCTTTACCCACTAAAGTTGATGTTATACGACAAGGTTTAGTGGGGAGAGTAGGTTTCTTCATAGAAGATGCCAAAGCAGGAGAGAGATAACTCGCAAGCGTCTCTTCAACCTTAGGCATCTCCTTATACCCGCGTGCATTTGCACCCACGATAGTCGAAAAGGTCGACGTCGAGGGCATAAACACACGAGAAGTATATGGCTTACTCCATGATTTAGACAACTCATCATGGAGGTCCTCGAAAAAGGGAAGAAAGTGGTGCTGAACTTTCTTTCCTTTACCACCGGACAGAAACCTATCTTCAAGCTTACTACGTTTGGGGGTATCTTGATCGTGTGGCCAGTCAAGCTGCAATCTGGCCACAGCCCGAGTAATCACCTCAATCAATTCCTCAGTGGATTTAATTCCGCGAGAGGAAAGCTCAGAAGGTGGCTGCTCATGCTCTGACGAATCAAGAGAACATTCATCCCCCTCGTGAACCGAAGAAGCACCGGAATGCGCTTCGACTTCACGAGGAGGAATGTGAGGATCTGGCGACACGGCAAGAGAAAGGGACGGACCCGTCTCTTGCTCATGAACCAAATCCATATGAGAACCCCACGATGTTAATGTGGGTGCGGAATGAAAATAGTTCAAACGGGAGCGAAGCATTTTAACTGTGAGAAGATCACAGTGCTCGCATCCGCCTTTGTCTATCGCCATAACCGCATGTTCTTCCCCCAAACAAACAAAGCAGTAATCGTGTGTGTCTAACTCACTCATAGGACGAGAGCAAGGAAGCACACAGCGCTTACCGCTTCGTTGATTCATTCTCTGCTTTCAAACTGTTAAACACGTTGAACAAGAGAGAGAGAAAGAGAATGAAAGTTCTGCACACTGACTGCTGACAACTAACTCCTAGCAAGATCAATAGTTTGATTTGAGAGAGAGAGAGCGTTCTTGCCACACACATGCACAGAATGATCTGAAGACAAAAGACCTGACGATGCACCTGCGGCTCATCTATTTATAGCCTACGTGTCACGGTGCGCTCTGATGACGTCATCAACCGAGGCTATAATACCTCCGGGTCAACTCTGTTGACGTGTTACACACATTTTTCACAGCTGGTCACGAATAGAGACGTTCCCGTAGCGCTTTAGCAAGCGCAGCATCGAGTGTAGCTCTCAAAAGGGAACAGCATTTATCTAAAATAGAAATTTTTTGTAACATTACAAATGACTTCATCATCAATTCAAATCATTTTAAAGAATCCTTGCTAAAATAAAAGTATTAATTTCTATAATTTCTTTCTCAAAATTATACTGACTCTAAGCTTGTGAGTAGTATAGTTAATGTTACAAAAGCTTTTTATTTCAGATAAATGCTGATCGTTCTATTCATCAAAGAATCCTAAAAAAAGTACTCAACTGTTTACATATTGATAATAATAAAAATGTTCCTTGAACAGCAAATCAGTATATTAGAATGATTTCTGAAGGATCATGTGACACTGAAGACTGCAGTAATGATGCTGAAAATTTAGCTTTGATCATAGAAAAAAAAATTACATTATAAAATATATTCAAATAAAAAACATTTTGAATAGTAAAAATATTTCAAACTTTGGATCAAATAAATGCAGACTTGGTGAGCAGAAGAGATGTCTTTAAAAAACATTAAAAATCTTACTGTTCAAAAACTTTCGACTGACATTTTTAAAAATCCTTGCTAAATAAAAGTATTAATTTCTATAATTGATGATGCTGAAAATGTAGGTTTGATCACAGAAATAAATTACATTTTAAAATATATTCAAATAGAAAACAGTTATTTTAAATAGTAAAATATTTTACATTTTTTACTGTTTTTGCTGTACTTTGCTGAGCATTAAGGACTTATTTAAAAAATTAACATTAACAAAAAAAAACATTTAAAAATCTTACTGTTCAAAAACTTTTGGCTGGTAGTGTACATGTAATTATATATATTTTTTTAAATGTATATTTGGTATTTCATAAATTATATAATACTATTTTTGTTATTTCAGTAAAAGCTACATTTTGTAAAATTAACTAAAATTATATTTTATATTTTAATATTATTTATATTTTATAATATTATGTATAAATAAAATTAGGAATATTAGGAATACATTTGGGAATACAAGCTATTTTCATCAAAAGGCAAAAACTACAACATAAAACTTGTAAATTATGTAAATGTAAATGATCAGAAGAGTTATTAGTGGACAACTGTCAATTAATAACAAAATTAGTAACTAACCCACATTAATATCTACACACAATGTATACCAAAACATGACGTGTCCTCCCAAATATGACATGAATGACACCAAACACCTTCGGTTCTCGTGTGTGATGTATTATATACAAATGCAATTTGAGAGGTGCAGCAGAGAGAAACATTTTCAGCGAAGAAAGTCATACTGGTCTGGGACGAGGGTGAGCAAATGAAGACGGAGTATGTCTTTTTGGGTAAACCATTTCTTAAAATGCGCAAAAATGTAACAGAAGAAGAGAGAGACTGAGAGTGAAGGAAAGAGAGCAAACGGGCAGGGAGGTTAAAGCCAAAGTCAATTGAACAACTAATGTGAATCGATCAGTTTCCTCTGCCATGCTCTTAGGGGAGGGAATGACATTTTACTGGCATATTTTATTATTGAGAGGAGAAAGAGCAGCTCCATCTGAACTACTGCACTCACACCACACTGACAGCTGGGCTTTTCCAGGGAAGAAGAAAAAAAAAAAGCTGAAACTGGGTGTTTGTCGATGCGTGTGTGTGTGTGTGTGTAGATATTAGAATTATTTATTACGACTGAGTGAAATCTGGTAGCCCTCAGAGCCAGCCTGGAGCGAAGACGAGAGGAGAGAGGAATGATGGGGGGTGTCTGGGAAGACGGGGGGTGAGAATAGAGCTCAATTAAAAATTAAAGCCCTTTAAAACGAGATCCACCCTGCTGCCAGGGGCATCGCTCCCAGAGGACGACTCAGAGAGAGAGAGAGAAAGAGAGAGAGAGCAATTGTGACACTGAGAAAGAGCAAAAACCTTTTCTTTAGTTTCTCTTCATATGTTTTTTTTTCCTTCGATGGACAGTCAATACAACTCGTACATACAGTATGGAGGCTCAAACCTGCAGAACAGTGTGTGTATTAGCGTGAAAGAGCGGATATTTGAGATGCAGAAAGCAGAGAGAGAGAGAGAAAGTAAAAGATGGTAAAGAAGAGACAAAGGCAGAAGAAAATGGAGGAGAGAAATATTTTTTAATGCACGCATATTCAAGGATGAATGCTTCAAAGACAACACAGATAATAATCCCTCACACACACACACTCTCACAGGTGCTCGCATACACACACACACAGAAAGAATGAGAAAAGACGTACGTACACAAACACACCACTCACTCTCTGTCGTGTGTGATCAAGTGAGAAATTAAATTTTTCTGATGAAAAACTTGTCATCCCTTCCCCTTCTCCCCCCTTTTAATTTATTCACTTGTTTATCAAACGTTTGTTTCACTGGCACAGAAAAATGAAAGGCACACAGCCGTGTGGACTATGTCACGGAGATACACAGATTATCAATGGCTGCTTGAGTTAGTAGCATATGAGTTAAGCTTTAAGACATAGGACAGTCTAAAAACAGGTAACTAATAGAAAAACTAGAAACTATATAACATGTTGTGTTTCCAAATCTACATACAGCAGACTGATATGTAGAGTTATGTATGAAAGACACCCACCATGTCTAAAATGTTACTTTGAATGTGTTGTTATTGTTAAACGATTAGTTCACTTCCAGAATTAGTTCACTTCTATCCTGATAATTTACTCACTTCCACATCATTCAGTCATTCAAGATGTCTTTCTTTCTTCAGTTGAAAAGAAATTAAGGTTTTTGAGGAACGGGTTGAAGGTCCAAATTGCAGTTTCAAAGCAGCTTCAAAGGGCTCTCTATACGATCCCAGATGAGGAACAAGGGTCTTCTCTAGCAAAACGATTGTCACTTTCTAAAAAAAATAAAACATTTATACATTTTTTAACCACAAATGCTCATCTTGCACTAGCTCGACTTGCAAAGACAGTCAAACATCCTTTACAAAAATAGGTAAAACAACAATGTTGGACAATTTTGAAGTTTGAGGAGGAAATTAGATGTTTTTCGCTCTACTCTACCTTTTTGAACTGAAGTATATGGACGAAGAACTAAGCACATGTGATATTTCCAATGTAATTACGTAATGTGTAAAGTCACGGATGTGCATCGCAGACAGGGTTGCCAGGTTTTCACAATAAAAGCCACCCATTGTTACACAAAACTAGCCTAAAACTAGACCAAAATAAACGCTTTTTGGCAGGGTTCCCCTGGGAAATTCGCATTCCAGGTGCTAAATATCATGTTATTGGGTCTCCTTCAACCTGCTGTCATGAAAAACAACACACAGCAACAATGTTAAAGTAGTCCAATTCTGCAGAAAAACCATGGACTTGGCAACACTGATCGCAGAACTAGTGCAAGAAGAGCATTTGTGGTTAAAAGTATATAAATAACTATTTTTTTTTTTTTTTAGAAAATGACAGATGGCTTCTCTAGATAAGACCCTTATTCCTCGGAGGGGATCGTTTGGAGCCCTTTGAAGCTGCACTGAAACTGCAGTATGGACTTTCAACCTTTTGTATCGGAGGGGGTCTTCCTGTAAAAATCTAGTTCAGGGGGAAAAAAATAATAATAATAAATAAAAGTTTTTTGATGGGGTTCCTCTGGTAAAATTTGCATTCCAGGGGCTAAATATCACGTTATTGGGTTCGCTCCAACCTGCGGACATGAAAAACAATCCGCAACAACAGTGTTAAAGTAGCCCAATTCTGCGGGAAAACCACAGACTTGGCAACACTGATCGTAGAGTTAGTGCAAGACGAGTATTTGTGGTTAAAAAGTATATAAATTGAAATTTTTATGGAAAATCGCTAAATAAGACCCTTATTCCTCGGCTGGGATTGTGTAGAGCCCTTTGAAGCTGCACTGAAACTGCAGTTTAGACCTTCAACCTGTTGGCCACCATTGAACTATGTGGAGAAAAATCTTGGAATGTTTTTCTCAAAAACCTTCATTTCTTTTTGACAGAAGAAATAAAGAAATAAACATCTTGGATGACATAGGGGTGAGTAAATTATCAGGAAATGTTTATATTTTAGAAGTGAACTCATTTAATTACAACTAAAACTATTAAAATCTATTTGATAGTTGAAAAATAGCTAAAATAATATAAAATATAAAAAAACATTAAAATATAAAAACATTTATTTAGAAATGATACCTTGGCAAGTAAAAAAATACAATTTTGAAGTATTAAAATAAACTCAAATAACTATAATTTTAAAACGAATGAAAACTGAAATTATAAAAATGAAAGTTAATTTAAAACATGAACAAATACTACAGTAGTATAACTATGAGTATAACTGATGATTAGTTATAATTTGCAGATTTGGATTAATGATGTATTTTTCAGTATTAGATATTAATTAACATTTTGAGCAATTAAAAAAAGTACAAATATTAAAATAAAACACTCAGAAAATACCATGTGCCATGATATATCAGTTACAAGTGAGTAAACATTTGAATTCATTTGTGTTTAACAATGTGTTAGCTAACTTAAAAGGTCATATGTAACCCTGGACCACAAAACCAGTAATGAAGGTACATTTTTTTAAATTGAGATTTATGCATCTTCTGAAAGCTAAATAAATGAGCTTTCCATTGAAGTATGGGTATTTGTTAGGATATAAAAAATATTTAGCCATGATACAACTATTTGAAAAATGGGGAGGGTGCAAAAAAAAAAAAAAAAATTAAGAAAATCTCCTTTAAAGTTCTTAGCAATGCATATTACTAATCATTTATGGTAGGAGGTTTACAAAATATCCTCATGGAACGTGATCTTTAATAATATCCTAATGATTTTTGACATAAAAGAAAAATCTAAAATTTTGACCCATAATGTATTGTTGGCTACTGCTACAAATATCCCCATGCTACTTACGACTGGTTTTGAGGTCCAGGGTCACATATTTGGCTATTTTTCTTTAGTTTAACCATACAATATAGAGTTGTTTTACTTGTCTTATCAACACCAGTATGACAGCTGATATATTGCGCATCCCTAATTTGAATGTAACATGGACATCCAAAAATGGTTAGAATTAAGATACCTAGGGTGCTAAAATAGTTCAATATAACAAAAGTTCAATGTGGAAATTATATGCAAAAATGCTGTTTAAATCGAATGTAAGAACTACAATGTCTAAAACTGCACTTTGAACTGAAAACTTCAAATGCTTCAAATGATCAAGAAAAGTATTTGATCCAAATGCTCTATGATGCCAAGAGTGCGGTCTAGGTTTTTGAAGCAGAGTCTAAGTGTGTATTAAGTGGCTCAGTTTCCCCTTTTCAGCAATCTTGCCTGGCAGCGGTGCACAAAATGTTACCCGTTGTCTCAGCAGATTACAACCATCTCACTGCACATCTTTCTTTGCCCCCTCCCTTCAACAAACACACACACACACACACACACACACACACACACACACACACACACACACACACACACACACACACACACACACACACACAACTGAGTCTGAACATATGCAAGGATCCTGGAAGAAGTATATCTTGTGCACTTGTGAATGCGTTCAGCTTTCGTTTCATTCCATAAGGCATTGTTACCCTGGTAACAGCCACCGCGCAATTTTACTTGCGTGAGTTCAGTGTCCTTAAACATGAAGAGCACTTCACTTGGTATAGGGAACTGAGGTGTATTGACAGAAATGTTTTGATGTGATACTTGTGTGTGTTTACCTCACTGCGAGGCATGGGTGGGATTTAAATATCAGTCGTGCTCATGCCACAGCAGACCTGTCGCTCTCGTGTGCAGAGCCAGTTTTTCACAGCTTGACCTAAACTGACAGAAGCTCACCAGAGCTATCATGCTCAGACCAAACAATTAAGAAGGGACAGAAGGTGTCCACTATTAACTCTTCTGAGGTTTGGTTGAGTGGATGAGAGGGATTTGAAGAGTAAAAGCTGGTCCTAGAGTGGTCTCAGCTTCACACGGACCACCCACAATCTGCTCACTGCCTGTCTACTGCACAAAAAACTAGAAAATCACAGCTCAAATCAGGCCTAACTGCCACAGACTCTGGACGGCAAGGTACAAAGATGTTTATCGGTCTACCAGGAAACTGCATTTCTGCTGAAATTGTTTAAGAACAACTGTTCATGGAATTAAATCTTTTAAAGATATATACAGTTTAGTTTGAACACTTGATAACAAAATATATACATATATGTGACCCTGGACCACAAAACCAGTCTTAAGTAGCACGGGAATATTTGTAGCAATAGCCAAAAATACACTATATGGGTGAAAATTATAAAAAAAAAAAAAAATTATGCCAAAAATCATTAGAATATTAAGTAAAGATCATGTTCCATAAAGATATTTTGTCAATTTCTTATAGTAAATATATCAAAACTTAATTTTTGATTAGTAACATGCATGGCTAAGAACTATGGACAACTTTAAAGGCGATTTTCTCAATATTTAGATTTTTTTGAACCCTCAGATTCTAGATTTTCAAATAGTTGTATCTCGAGCAAATATTGTCCTAACAAACCATATATCAATGGAAAGCTTATTTATTTAGCTTTCAGACGATGTATTAATCTTAATTTAAAAAAAAATTGACCCTTATGGTTTTGTGGTCCAGGGTTACATATACACTGCCTGTCAAAAGTTTTTGAACAGTAAGATTTTTAATATTTTTTAAAGTCTCTTCTGCTCACCAAGCCTGCGTTTATTTGATCCAAAGTACAGCAAAAACAGTAAAGTTTTAAAATATTTTTACTAATTAAAATAACAGTCTTCTATTTGAATATATTTTAAAATGTAATTTATTCCTGAGATTTCAAAGCTGAATTTGTAGCATGATTACTCCAGTCACATGATCCTTCAGCAATCATTGTAATATTCTGATTTGCACCTCATAAAACATTATGTAGAATTTTTTCGGGTTTCTTTGATAAATAGAAAGTTCAGAAGAACAGCATTTATCTGAAATGGAAATAATTTGTACCATTAGAAATGTCTGTATCATCATTTTTGATCAGTTTACAGTTTTTCTCAATTGCTTAAACACATTTCTTGAAATTATGCCTCTTATTTGCGAAACTCTAAACACAAATCCACAACTCCTAACTCAATTCCCCAAACTTCCTATATTGAGGTCAAAATGAAGCTCTCCACTCAAAACAACTCAATCTTGCTGAAAAACCAAACTTTGCTCTCAGACATGACACACAAATCCTCAAAAAAACTCACACTACAACACAGTTTTTGTCACGATTTGGTAAGTGAGGACCCAAACGCAGAATGAACAGTTTGACATTTTATTGA
Source organism: Garra rufa (assembly GCF_049309525.1). Classification (NCBI taxonomy): domain Eukaryota; kingdom Metazoa; phylum Chordata; class Actinopteri; order Cypriniformes; family Cyprinidae; genus Garra; species Garra rufa. The sequence continues at coordinate 50,661,447 of NC_133363.1, forward strand.
CTGGACAGGGCAAACAAGAGGAAGGGCAGACAGTCGCACACACGGGCCTGGGAACACACGACTAGGGAAGACAGGCAGGATGTGGATGGAGAGGCAGGTGCAACCCCGAAGAGAGTCCGGGCGGCCGGGAGCAGCAACCAAGGGGAACTCAGGAGGCCGGGCAGGAACAGACAAACACACAAAAGACAAGACGACAAAGACAGGCACACAAAAGAAAAGTTTCAAAAACTAAGACGGGGAAGAGCTAGGTAAAACAATAAGGTAAACGGACTAGAAAAATCAAAACAACAACAAAAGGGAAAAAAATAGAATTAAAACAAAAGACCAGAAGAACTAGGTAAAACAAAATAAAGATATCAAAAAGACTAGAGAAAACAAATCAAAAAGAAGAAGTAAATAAATGTAAACTAGAATTTAAACAAGAGACCAGAAGAACTAGGTAAAACAAAAAAATAAAGATATCAAAAAGACTAGAGAAATTAAAACAAAAGAATAACTAAAGTAAATAAATGAAAACTAGAATTTAAACAAAAGACCGGAAGAGCTAGGTAAAACAAAAACAAAAATAAAGATTAACAAAAAGACTAGAACGGGAAAGGCAAAAACTAGGGCTCAGAAGAAAAAACTAAAACTAGACTAAAGGGGAATAAACTCTGACAGTTATCTAGAAGGGACTGAAAAATCTTAATGGTTTAAACATACAAACTCACAAAACGAACCAGCAAAGACAAGAGGAAAAGAGCACAATATAAAGGGAGGAAATGACATGAGGATCAGGTGGAGTACAATTAGACAAACGAGAAGAACAGGTGACGACACTCAAACAAACGAGGACTAAACAAGAGGGCGTGGAAAAGGGAAACAAGGAGGTGGGGCAACAGGAGCACATGGCAGACATAAACAAAGACACAGCCATGTGCTGACACACATTACAAACAAGGAAACATTAAACAAAGACAAGACAGACAGGGCTGTCAGGGCAGGATCATGACAGTACCCTCCCCCTGACGGACGCCTCCAGGCGTCCATAAAGGGCAACGGCCAAGGGGGTATAAACTGGGAGGGTGGGTGGGGTGGCAGGTTGGGAAACCCAGAGTAGCCAGGGGAACTTGGAGGAAAAGGAGGGGGAAGGAAAAGTCCAGGGGGTTGGCTTGGGATAGAGAAGGGGGGAGGCCACCTTAAAGGCCCACTAGGTCCAGGAAACAGAGGGGGTGGGACGGGAGGGCCAGGAAAACCTCCAGAAGCCCCTCTAGGTCTGTGGGTTCTCTTGACTTGAGGGAGCTTGGGACTTGGCTTGAGGGTCGAATCCGGGAAGCCCTCCAGGGCTACTGGAACTGGTTTAGGGGATGAATCGGGGGACTCGGGAACGGTGGCTATCTTGGCCGGGAACTCATGAACGGTGACCATCTTGGCCGGGGATACAGGATCAACGGCCATCCTGGCCGGGAACTCAGAAACGGCGGCCTCTTTGGCTGGGGATTCGGGATTGACGGCCATCTTGGCCGGGGGCTCGGGATCGGCGGCTCTCTTGGCCGGGGATACAGGATTGACAGCCATTTTGGCCGGGGACTCAGGATCGGCGGCTCTCTTGGCCGGGGATACAGGATCAACGGCCATCCTGGCCGGGAACTCAGGAACGGCGGCCTCTTTGGCCGGGGACTCGGGATTGACGGCCATCCTGGCCGGGGACTCGGGATTGACGGCCATCCTGGCCGGGGACCCGGGATCGGCGGCCTTCTTGGCCGGGGATACAGGATCAACGGCCATCCTGGCCGGGAACTCGGGAACGGCGGCCTCTTTGGCCGGGGGCTCAGAATTAACGGCCATCTTGGCCGGGGATACAGGATTGACGGCCATCTTGGCCGGGGATACAGGATTGACGGCCATCTTGGCCGGGGACTCGGGATCGGCAGCTCTCTTGGCCGGGGATACAGGATCAACGGCCATCCTGGCCGGGAACTCAGGAACGGCGGCCTCTTTGGCCGGGGGCTCAGAGTTGGCGGCCATCTTGGCCGGGGACTCGGGATTGACGGCCATCCTGGCCGGGGACTCGGGATCGGCGGCCTTCTTGGGAGCCGACTCAGGACGTTCGGGTGAGATGTGACCTGACCCCGAAGGAACAGCTGTGACCTGACTGTGCTCAGGAGGAGAGGCTGCATCCTGACCTGCCTCGGGAAGCGTGGCAGCGTCCTGACTGGGCTCCATAGGCGTGGCAGTGTCCTGACTGGGCTCAGGAAGCGTGGCAGTGTCCTGGCTGGGCTCAGGAAGCGTGGCAGTGTCCTGGCTGGGCTCAGGAAGCGTGGCAGTGTCCTGGCTGGGCTCAGGAAGCGTGGCAGTGTCCTGGCTGGGCTCAGGAAGCGTGGCAGTGTGTTTGGCCAGCTCTGGAATGACTGGAGTGGTTTTAGCTGGATCAGGATTGATAGCAATGGGCTTGACCGGTTCTGGAATGACTGGGATGGACTTGGCAGACTCCGGCATGACTTGAGCAGGCTCTGGAGACTCAGAGATTAAGGCAGTTTTCTTGTCTGCCCTCTTCCTTCTCTGCTTACACTTTGGAGCCGACACTGGAGCGGACTCAGGGGCTGGAGCCGACACTGGAGCGGACTCAGGGGCTGGAGCAGACACTGGAGCGGACTCAGGGGCTGGAGCAGACACTGGAGCGGACTCAGGGGCTGGAGCAGACACTGGAGCGGACTCAGGGGCTGGAGCAGACACTGGAGCGGACTCAGGGGCTGGAGCAGACACTGGAGCGGACTCAGGGGCTGGAGCAGACACTGGAGCGGACTCAGGGGCTGGAGCAGACACTGGAGCGGACTCAGGGGCTGGAGCAGACACTGGAGCGGACTCAGGGGCTGGAGCAGACACTGGAGCGGACTCAGGGGCTGGAGCAGACACTGGAGCGGACTCAGGGGCTGGAGCAGACACTGGCGCGGACTCTCTGGCAGACGCAGCAGATCGAGCCGCCCTCTTCCTACGATCCCTCCGTATTCTTGTGGGAGTCAGAAGATGATGGTGGACTTGACTCGGAGGGGAAAGAAGGGCAGGCTGGTCATTGCGAACATCCTCTTGAGGAGTATGGTTCTGCCAGTGCTGGCGGTGGTACAGATACCTTGAGAACCCCCAGAAGTCCAGAATTTGAAGGTGCTCCATCTCCCATAGTGGTAAGGGGTCGTCTAAGGTGAGGTTGAAGGTTCCCTTCAGGGCTGCATCATCATAGTCAAGACCCCTTGCCATGGACCAGAAAAACTGGGCATAAGACCGTGGATCCTGGCCCTGCTGACGAAGCGCAGACACCGCCCGCCGAAGTGCCAGTCTCTCCTCTTCAGTGGCTGGTGGCACAAACTTAATGCTCATTCTGCTGGGTCCTCGAGTGGCTGGTTCGTTCTGTCACGATTTGGTAAGTGAGGACCCAAACGCAGAATGAACAGTTTGACAGTTTATTGACTGGACAGGGCAAACAAGAGGAAGGGCAGACAGTCGCACACACGGGCCTGGGAACACACGACTAGGGAAGACAGGCAGGATGTGGATGGAGAGGCAGGTGCAACCCCGAAGAGAGTCCGGGCGGCCGGGAGCAGCAACCAAGGGGAACTCAGGAGGCCGGGCAGGAACAGACAAACACACAAAAGACAAGACGACAAAGACAGGCACACAAAAGAAAAGTTTCAAAAACTAAGACGGGGAAGAGCTAGGTAAAACAATAAGGTAAACGGACTAGAAAAATCAAAACAACAACAAAAGGGAAAAAAATAGAATTAAAACAAAAGACCAGAAGAACTAGGTAAAACAAAATAAAGATATCAAAAAGACTAGAGAAAACAAATCAAAAAGAAGAAGTAAATAAATGTAAACTAGAATTTAAACAAGAGACCAGAAGAACTAGGTAAAACAAAAAAATAAAGATATCAAAAAGACTAGAGAAATTAAAACAAAAGAATAACTAAAGTAAATAAATGAAAACTAGAATTTAAACAAAAGACCGGAAGAGCTAGGTAAAACAAAAACAAAAATAAAGATTAACAAAAAGACTAGAACGGGAAAGGCAAAAACTAGGGCTCAGAAGAAAAAACTAAAACTAGACTAAAGGGGAATAAACTCTGACAGTTATCTAGAAGGGACTGAAAAATCTTAATGGTTTAAACATACAAACTCACAAAACGAACCAGCAAAGACAAGAGGAAAAGAGCACAATATAAAGGGAGGAAATGACATGAGGATCAGGTGGAGTACAATTAGACAAACGAGAAGAACAGGTGACGACACTCAAACAAACGAGGACTAAACAAGAGGGCGTGGAAAAGGGAAACAAGGAGGTGGGGCAACAGGAGCACATGGCAGACATAAACAAAGACACAGCCATGTGCTGACACACATTACAAACAAGGAAACATTAAACAAAGACAAGACAGACAGGGCTGTCAGGGCAGGATCATGACAGTTTTACACACTGATGAGATAAATTCAAAACAATACTACTAAAACAATAAAAAAAACTTTTCACATGATGAACACAACAAATGTATGTATTTGCAAGTGTTTTATTTCTTACTTTACAGTAATGTACTGTAGAAAACAGAACAAAACAGCAAACAACAACAAAATAATTATTCTGCCCAACATCCTGTGTTTGGTCTGGAACAGGCCAAAGAACCTCTTCAGCATCACAGGCTAAATTAGCCCTGGCCAGGCAGCAGGGGTCAAATCCTCTTGCATGCCTAATCCAACCCTGGCACTCATCAAGTAAAATATATGAGACTGCTTGTCTTCTTTCCCTTGCCCTTCCTGTCTCTTCTACAGTATGTTGTCGTTGTCGTCATCATCCTTCCCCTTCTTCTCCTCCTCTTCCTCTTTCACCTCCTACTCTTCCTCTTCAAAATTACACATTACTATAGGTGGGATATTGATTGAAAAAGACTGAATAGGATTCAAAGTTACACTTGTACTAGTGGTCTGACAAAAAAAAAAAAAAAAATGCATTACAACGTCATTGTGAAACAGAAAAGAAAAGGAAATATGGGCACAAAGGTGAAAATAAAAATGAGAAAGCCCACTGTCAGAATTTGTAACTCCTGCGTTGTCCTCTGTCTATATATGCTTTCCAATTGAAGGTTCATGAAATGTACCTTTGAGCTTTTTCAGAGAACTGCTTTATCATTGGTTGATCTATATTATTCTTCATTAGTGAAAGTCAAGATTCACTTGAATAATTCATGCCAAATTTACAAAAAGTCTAATAGAAATGTGTAGAATATATGATTGACAGTTTATGACAACTAGATCAAAAATTTTGCATTTACAGTAGGTAATGACTTATACGATGAGCTAATGACTTGATGTTTTGAGGGGTAAGACTTTTGCACAGAGAAATATATAATACATTTTGAGCAACATGACAATAGCAACTGATAATGTAGGAAACCACAGACAAATGTATATAATCAGTTGTATGAATGTGCCAAAGCAATCACAACTTGATCAGAAGAAAGAGACGCTTTTTATGATGTGCACAAGAGACTAGATGATGTGGATGTTGAACAAGTAGTTTTGGCAATTTCATTTCTGATCTGAGAAATGCACCAAAGTGACTGAGAAACACTGTAAGCTGACTTTGGCTCTTTTATCTCCATTGAAGATTCTGATTAGTGTGTGCTAAATTTTGACTCCTAGTGTTTCCAGTTGGGTAATTGTGTGCTAATTGAGCTCAAACTTCGCAGACTTGAGTGAACAATATTGAATGCTTGTGCTTTCTAAATGACCACATGGTGTAAGCACTGAGAAATGTAGGGATTTGTGTGTAGAGTTTTGCAGTAACAGTTCACCAAATATAACTCATGTGTCAAAGCAGGGAATAGTGTTTAATGTTTAGGGAAATGGGTGTGCTTTTTGAGAAATGGCGTTATAGTTTTGAAATTTTAGTTCAAAAGACTGGTTATAGTGTTTTAGCAATTGAGAAAAACTGTAAAGCATCCTTGCTAAATAAAAGTAACAATTTCTGTAATTTAATGAATTTTAATGAAAAATGTTTCTTGAACAGCAAATCAGCATATTAGAATGATTTCTGAAGGATCATGTGACACTGAAGACTGGAGTAATGATGCTGAGAATGTAGCTTTGATTACAGGAATAAATTACATTTTAAAATATATTTAAATAGAAAAAATGTTATTTTTAAATAGTAAAAATATTTAAAAAGCTGTAATTTGGATCAAATCTTGGTCAGCAGAAGAGACATCTTTAAAAAAAACACTAAAAATATTACTGTTCAAATACTTTTGATGGTAGTGTATATAAATAAAAATGGACATAAAAACAGTGTGGGTGCTAGTTGGCTGGAATAAACCAAAAATTGGATCAAATTTTACACCAACAGATAAAAATCTGGCTTTGTCAGACTAGTCCCAGAGAAGCATGAAGTGCCAGTACTAAACAAAGCTGTTCTGTACATCTCTTCATTTCTGCGTTCTTGCTTTAAATAAACATCATGCGTCCCTGAATACACTTCAAGCCATGACATGCTTTGCTCAGTTGTACTGCGTCTTCCTGTCTTTCCTTCAAACCATCTTGCGCTCAGTCTATCCTGCCAGACACGTGTCCGTCTGGCGTTCCCACGCCCACGTTCTCCCAGCATGCATCAGGCCCCATTGCAATGGGTGACTCTGTGCAAACATACGCCCCCCGCATAGCGCCACACTTCTGTCTGCGTTTCACCACTTTATAAACAGTGGGCAAGCGGAGGCGGGGCCTCGTTTTTGACAGACAGCTGCGTAGGTTGCGGTCAGGCCCAGACATGTTAAAGACCGCTGGGCAGCAATAGAGCTCGTTGACATGCTGATTGGTGGAATGTTGTCGTTAAGTGGCAGTATATATGTGCGTAGGTGGATGGCTCCATGTCCGACATGCTGCTCCTGTTTAGATTGGACAAGCCTAACGCCCACAACATCCATGCCTGTCATTCTCCGCTCTCGCTCCGGCCACAAGGCCTCACGGGCAGGAAAAATCCCCTTCTGCGCCCCTGTCAGCCAATAGATCAAGACTGATTGACATCTTGTTTAAATGAGTTATAGAACAGTCTCGCAGCATTGATCAGCAGACGTAAAAAACACTAATCAATAGCTAGTCGTGGTGAAGAGGACGATGAGGGTTTTTTTACCCAGATTTACCAGTTCCTCAAAGGTCTCTAAGGTCAATCTTGGAGTCATAACAACTACTTAAGCCATCAATCACATATTGATCGGCTGTTAAAAGCCTAGAGCCAACATCATCCATCGTCTTTTTCTGCCCTGATCCCAGCTGGGATGGTCTAATGGACATATATACATGATATATGTCAACCACAAGCATATTTATCAGCCAATCAGTGACCTGTCTATGCTTTATGTAAGCCAACCAATATGATTTACCAAGCCATTACTGCGTAGTTATACATAAGATGTCATACTAATGTAGTATGTATGTATGTGTGCATATACAGTTGAGGTCAAAAGTTTACAGACTGAAATTTATTAAAAAAATGACCCAGGTTTTTCAGCATTTTTGTGTATTTAAACCCTTTCCAACAATGACTGAATGATTTTGAGATCCATAATTTCTTTTCACGACTGAGGAACTCATATGCAACTATTACAGAAGGTTCAAACGCTCACTGATGCATCAAAAGGAAACATGATGTATTAAAGGAGACGTTCACTTCACTCAAAAATGTACAGATAATTTACTCTGATAATTTATTAAATATAAATTGTAATTGTTAATTAAAAACCGATCATTTCGCTAGATAAGACCCTTCTTCCTCGACTGGGATCGTTCAGAGCCCTTTGAAGCTGCATTTAAACTGCATTTTGGAAGTTCAAACCCTGGAGCACCATAGAATTCTATTATATGGAGAAAAATCCTGAAATGTTTTGCTCAAAAAACAACTGAGAAAAAAAAGACATGAACATCTTGGATAATAAGGGGGTGAGTAAATTATATGTAATTTTTTGTTCTGGAAGTGAATTTCTCCTTTAAGAGCCAAAGGGGGATTAAAACTTTTGGAATTTGAAGATCAGGGTAAATTGAATTTTTTGGTCTTTTGGGAAACATGCAAGTATCTTCTGTAGCTTCTAAAGGGCAGAACTAAATGACAAAAATACTATATTTAGGCTAAATAAATTACACATTCTGTACTGCATTCTGTTCAAAAGTTTTCACCCCCATATATTTCATAAACTTAATGACCCTCTGCTTAGGTCAAAAGTAATCTAAAGTAATCAGATTAAATCACTTAAATGTGTAATGAAATAGATTGTTACTAACTTCATCATGTCACCTGTATACATATAATTATTTAAGTCTTCAAATATAAAATATATGATTACAAAAAAACTGCAAGTGTGAGTGTATCTTTACATGTTGTTATATAAACAATAAATTACAATGAACGAACAGTACGTTAACGATTTATTAAATAACAAGCTCATAAGAATCATTTGTTTTGTAAATCGGACTACACTAATTGTCCTGTGTTTTTGCATGCATCCGACGAAGAAAACTGTAGAAAGATGCTTTCTCGTCATTATTTTCAGTGCACCATCTTTTCCTGTCACAACATTCAGCTGCAGATTGCAAACACATCTGTGGTTTTGGTTCGGAGCTGTTGATTCATCAGCAGCGGCGCTCAAAGCAGTGCAGGAAACTGGTGTATGGCCATTATTTATCTCTATGTGAATGGTCCAAATCAATTGTATAAACATTTAATCAATGGTATTGAATATCTGCAGCTGAGTATTGTAGCTCTGCATATGAAACGTGAAAATATCCGGACTAATCTCAGGGAACTAATTAAGTACCTGTGCATAGATTGTCTACTTGTTTTCATGATCACACTTCATCAGTCTATTTACATCAGTTATATTCAGAAAATAAGGTGTGAGAGGCATTTTTTTTTTACCCTGCTAACCCTGCTCCTTATCTTCTTAGGTTAAAAAACAGAGCGTGACTTTCCTTCTCAAATGCATGAGATGCAGTGAGATGAATTGACATCTTAACACAATAAAGAGCAAAATAAACAGAATAACCCTCATCGTTATAATTATCTACTGCCCTGAGGCTCAACTATGAATTATTCATTTAGTAGTTAATTAAATGCATGCGTGAGGGATGTGGTGACAGTACGTCGCAGGGACGTAACATTGATGTGTGACGTTAAGGAAATAAATCTTTGTTTCCTGCAATCGCACCCAACCGTCAGCTCCACGTAGGAAGGGAAATCTGAATTATTATCATTGCTCAGAATTGTGTTCTCATACAAAAGCGCAGAATATTTATGACTACCAAGTTTCATATCTTTGCAGAATAAGCCAAGCTATTCGGGACTTGATTGCTAATATTATGGAAAAATCGTAGTCTATTACAGCCAGACAAAAGGTCACATGGGCCTCTTTTTGTGGTTTAATGCTTCGGTTTAGTCTTTACCACACATATATGACATAACGTCACCTCGCCCAGTCTACAGTGTCCAATACCATAACTCTGAAATATTACCATTAGTCACTACTTTTATATTGTCCTTATTAAAAGAGAGTGTATGTGAATAGAGAGCCTATTACGTTGTGACGTGTGCACGTCTGCGTGTGTCCAAGACCACTAATATCATGGTCTGGTCCGTACTGTAATAACATTACACTCCATTCACTTTATTACACATTACAGGGATTGTGGTTGGATTCATTTTGCCCTAATGGCATTTGGTGGGTTTACTAATCAGTCTCTAGGGAAGATTGTGTCTCCAGACTACCCTGATCCTCTAGTATCTGCATGCACACACACACACACACACGGCCCTGTAAACAGGATAGATAACACTACGTTCATGCAGCATGGGTACAAATCATGCCATCAACAACATCAAGAATCTTGCATCAGACCAGCTGAAGCATTAACATTCTCCTGTGGAGTTTCAGGCTGCTTTCAAAATGCAAGCTGAATACTGGAATTATAGGAAGGAATTCTAAAAACAGATGCACATTTAGCAAAATGTGCTATATGCCCTATGAATAAGAATAAGTACTAAATTGGCCACACTCCACAAGAACTTTGATTTTAACAGGAATCTGAATCAGACAAAAGGCAGATGAAATTACTGAATTGCAATACAAAGAAATTCAAATGCATTCTGGGAAATGAAAAAAGTTATATTACCTCTTATCACAGTGGTTCTCACCTAGAGTACAGAGGCAGAATGGGGAGCCTTTAGATGAATTAATTTAAAACAAAATCTAAAACAACTACAAGTACAAATCTTTTTTTTACTTTAATTCTGTGTCAAAAATGTTTTTGATGTTTTCTTTGAAGAGCCATGGTCTTGAAAAAACGGGACATATAAGGGAAATCTAGTTTTGAAAGATTTTGAATTCATAAAATTTTAAAAATTAAATCTCTAAAACGGTTCCCACTCTAACCCAAATGATTCCATGATTTTTCTTTGACTTTCACTGACTAAAAAGCTGAATTTCAATGACCTATAATGAATGGATCCATCCATTTGCAAGCTTTTTTTTATTTACTTTATTTCACAGATGTTTTTAGTACAAAACACATCTACACTACTTTATGTTTGTGTACTATTTCTACAGAAATTAATTTATGGTTTTTATGCTTTCATAACCATAACCTAACCATAACAATAGGCAAAACACGTGAAACTACTCTATAAAACAAAACACAAAATAAATTTTAAATTCCCTGACTTTCAATGTCTGGAATAGACCTTTTAAAATATACTCCATAATTTTCCATGACCCATGGGAACCCTGTTAAAATCTATGGGCATTTTTATAATAAATGTAGTATATTTTCATAGTTATGCCAAGTTGTAAAATATTTTATTGAGAAAGACATTTAGAGTAAAAAAAATAATAATTAACCTTTAAAAACTGTTACATTTAATCTATATTCAGTAAATTAAGAACTGGTTGAAAAACACACTGATCTATCGGGACTATAAAACTTCAAACAAAACTTTTTCACCCTAAAAATCTTTATAATTTTACAGTGTATTACACAGTTACATGAATTTATTTGAATTTAAATGTTTTTTTCCCCAATTTTATTTGCTACCTCAAATAATCCTTCGCAAAAACCCACCCTCCTTAGTTAGTTGCTATGTCTGACAAACAATTACACTAGGCTATGCATCATGTTCTCATGCAGTGTAAAATACATTGTGGAGCAAAAAGAAAACTGACAACACACCGACAGACAAGACAGAGCAGGTTACTTCTGGTATGAAACAAGGTGTCAGCTTTAAAATGTTGTAATTTTTTTAAGAAATTCAAACAATAAATACTGTTTTGTGGCTCTTCATGTGTGACAGATCACTGTATTGCCTTATTACATCAACGACATGTGAACCGATCGTCTTCTTTAAAGCATCAAAAACAAAACATGAATGAATGAATGAATCAGAACGTATTTTATTTCAACCGCGGAAAGACGTTAATATACAATTTTTCAAGTTTAAGTCCACTGACATTAAACTACTCTCCATCTACTCTCCTGTCTGATTTGTTTGTTGGACAAAATGGTGGATACGGCATTATGATTGGTCAGATCATCTGTCAATCAAGCTGTTTGTGAAGGGTCAATTGCAAAAAAAATTAATTCAAGTGCATTCTGGGAAATGAAATGTTCTTTTACCTCTTGTCTAAGTGGTTCTCAACCAGAGAACAGAGGCAGATTGAGGGGCCTCAAGATGACTTAAAGTAATTTAAAACAAAAAAAAACAAGCATTAAAATCAGCTAAGACAACTGAAAATATATTTCTTTAATTCCATATCAATAATGTTTTGGGTTTCTTTGAAGATCCAGGGTCTTGAAAAACACCTGGATATATGAGGAAGCCTAATTTTAAAAAGTATTAACTCTATTATTTTATAATAAATGCAGTTTATTTTCATAGTTATGCCAAACTTTAAACTATTTAGCAAGAAAAGAAATCAAGAGTAAAAAAATAATTCTTAAAAATCTGTATCCAGTAAATCATGAACAACTGGTTGAAAAAACACTAATCTACCAGGACTATAAAACCTCAAACAAAACTCTTTCCCCCTAAAAATATTTCGTTTTATAGTGTACTACAGTTGAATGAATTTATTTAATACAATGAATTGGTTTGGAATTTGCTACCTAAATTCAAATTCAAACTCAGAAGTGGAATTACAATTTACAAGGCATTCTCAATTTCTTTTTCCTTATAGGGCACAACCATGCTAACTACTGAAAACCACAAATTGCCCTTCCATACCCTGTTCTGCTTAACCTGATCAGCTGTGATTTTCACCATCTTTTTCTTGTATTATAACCGGAAAGCTAAAAGATAACACAGTATTTTTACACAGACTTGAATTAAAAATGCAAAACAACCACATCAGTAAGATGATAATGCTGAATGAAACACACCAGATGCTGAGGTCAAGTGACAATAACGTGACACACAACCATTCTAAATATTCATAGCTACATAATACATACTGTTTCGGATGCTATTTTTTAAAAACAGCAAGCAGTGCACAAAACAAACGGTGCATGATGAGGTAAATCAGCATTCTGTTCCAAAAACTGTGCATTTCATGCCAGACACTACAGTTTCAATGGTGGCGAGTCTGGAATGGTTTAGTTTGTTTGCAGAGCTCCTTCACACCTTTCAACAGTAACCACATCGCATACCTTTATTAAACACACATGTGTCGCTAATGAACGTGAAGGTGTTAGATGATAATTGCAGCTCAGAGAAAATTAAAAAAAAGGATGCGGCAATTCAAAACACTCTCACATTTACCTCAAGGACCTACATAAGCATTTGCTATAACAAAACAAGTCTCCACATGAGCACAAATGTATCTCGCCGTGAACAATTGGAGACACGAACACATAGAGGGCAACAAGCTCAAGGTTGAGCACCCTGGGGGCTCTTGGGTGGGTTTGAGGCTCAAGACGGCTAATGTTCTTGGCACTAAATCTTCATTACTGATTCCACCAACACACCATCACAGCCCTCGGTCCAGCTGGGTATCCCGTACCGACAGACTGGCAGACTTTAAGATGCCCAGGTGGCACAGGAAGCCCTGGAACTACGCCTAGACGAGCGGACACATGCAAATACACACGTTTAACAACGCAGCGAATATAATACATTTCGCACACAAACACACACGAAAGCATCGCTCCACCTTTGCGCAATTAGCGCGGCACACATTGCTTGAGGGCGCGGGAGGAAATGAGTTTTTTTGCTAGGTGCGGGGAAGATGGGGGAGAGGAGGGAGGGATGAGGAAGGAGAGAGAGGAGGGGAGCGGGGTTGAGGAGGATTAGGTAGGCGGTGGGGGTTATGCTTGGAGGAGGGAATATAATGCATGGTATGGGTATGAGTATGTACTCAGAAAGGTAATCGCCTGGCGCCCATATAACAAAGAATAAAACCTCCGGTTCCCACACGCTCCCCTCACACGTACCTGTCTCCATCTAGCGCTCGCGCTTCCCGGCCCTCACGCCGTGGCTCTCGCGCTGTCACGCCTAATTACAGGGAAAAGCGGGATGATGACAAAGCAAAATGCATTATAAAAGCGAGCTGCGCTTAAACAGGCTAATTAACTACTGTCAGCCGCCTTTTCCACATGCGACAAAGCGGCGGGTTTAATGGGATTTAATTAAAATTTATCAAAAGGCAGTTCATTACAAACACTCTGTTTCCACATTATGAATCATACAAATTTCAACAAATAAATGTGTCACGGGAAGGACGCGCAGTTATTCATGAACTGTAATACTGGCACACTGCGCAGAGGAACTCTACATCCAAATGTTGTTAGATTCTAGGTTAGGACTACAACCGTCAGACTATCTGACACATCTGCCCTTGCCGTTAAATGATCTTCTGGGTTGGCAGAATACATATGAGGTCTTATGCTCACTATCTCTGCAACTCAGATGCTCAACCCAAATCTTGCAAAAGTCAGAACATGGTATAATCCACTTTTGAAGGAACGGATCACACAAAGCTCATGTTCAGGGATGGTGTCATGAACAATTTGGTTCAGTCGGTGCCGCCTCGGATCCCATAGGATATTTTTGTAATGCCCGTCCAAACAAAAAACATAATGTGTATAAAAACAGAGAATTTGCATTGGATATTATTTATAAAGATGGTTTCCCCAAAACTGAAAATTCCGTAATTTACTCGCCTTCTAGTTCTTATAAACCTGTATGCGTTTGTTTCTTCTGTTGAACATAAAAGAAGATATTTTGAAGAATGTCTAGGTTTTCTAATCAAGCACTGAATCAAGTATGCATTACAAGTTATTTACTGTTTATACACCGTAATATTAACTTCCCATCCAACTTAGGACACACTGCAAAGTGTAAGATGCAGGGCTACACAAGTGTGTGGGTCAAAGATGTTAAGATGTCCACATCAAAAGACATTTACAAAAGTGATTTTATGTCCATAGAAAGCACATTAAATGAAAGTAAAGTATCTACTTAGAAGGTTTCAAATAAGTTTTTGGAGAATAAAATGTCAACATTTGGTTGAAATAATGTTACATTGTCATTCAGTGTAACACAATATATATGCAAAAATTCGGACTTGTACATATTAAAATATATAAAAGAATAAGAGAGCATATTATATTTTATTTTATTGTGATTTAAATGAGTAAAAAAATCTTACTGACAAATAGGCAAAACCTAGGATAGTCGCAAATTTTAAAAATGTAGAATTACAACTAATTAGTATTTGGGGTAATAGTAATTTGTCTTTTAATATGTCATGACACTCATAACAAAATAATAAAATAAAATAATAACAAATTAAAATAAAATAAAAAATAAAACAATACAATGAATTAAATAAAATGAAAAATAAAATAATTAACAATAAATAATAAAAATAAAAGCTGAATAAATAAGCTTTCCATTGATGTGTGTGTTTGACTGAGATACAGTTATTTGAAAAAAAAAATTAAATATCACCTTTGAAGTTGTCCAAATGAAGTTCTTAGCAATGCATATTACTAATCAAAAATTACATTTTGATACAGTTACGGTAGGAAATTAATAAAATATCTTCATGGAACATGATCGTTACTAAATATCCTAATGATTTTTGGCATAAAAGAAAGAAAATTTTAAATTGATTTGTTGTAAATATGCCTGACTATTACACTGAATGACATTTTAGTGGGTGTCTTCTCTACATTAGGGAAATATGTATGATATTTATTTTTTTTGCTCAAAAAAAAAAAAAAAAAACACAAAACAAAGATGCATTTAAATTAAACAGAAAACAATTTAAAGCAGTGTTACACTTATTGTTTTTATGCTTGACCCATGTACACTAAATTAAAGGATTAGTTGAAAAAAAAAATTCCTGATAATTTACTCCCATGTCATCCAAGATGTTCATGTCTTTCCTTCTTCAGTCGAAAAGAAATTACGGTTTCTGAGGAAAATTTTTAATTTTTTCTCCATATAGTGGACTTTAATGGGAGCCAACAGGTTGAAGGTCCAAATTGCAGTTTCAATGTAGCTTCAAAGGGCTCTACACAATCCCAGCTGAGGAATAAGGGTCTTGTCTAGTGAAACAATTGGTCATTTTCTAAAAAGATAATAATATTTATATAATTTTTAACCACAAATGCTCGACTTGCAAGTTACACATGACTTTTAGAAAATGACAGATCTTTTTGCTAGATAAGACCCTTATTCCTCAACTGGGATCATGCAGAGCTCTTTAAACCCATTGGCTTCCACTGAAGTCTACTATATGGAGAAAAATCTTGTAATGTTTTCCTCAGAAACCTTAATTTCTTTTCAACTGAAGAAAGAAAGACATGAACACCATGGATGGCATGGGGGTGAGTAAATTATCAGAAAATTGTTATTCTGTAAGTGAACTAATCCTTTAAGGGAAAAACTATTCTACAGACATAAGTGAGAATAAACAGAGACGTGTTTGGCACATGCTACTCACTAGCTCATTTCATATTCTATCGAAATGAGAAAATGTCTGCTGGCCTTGCGCAGAGGACCCTGGTGTTGAGCTTACTTTGGCAGTCTTGGGGTGCGCAGCCTGAGGCTTTGGAGGCCCCTGGCAATCCTAGGTCCTGGGGCGTTGGGCCTACTGGCTCTATCCATAATCCAGCCTTGCACATGTTCTTCCAAATCTGTATGACTTTTTTTCTGCAGTGGAACACAAAAGGAGATGTTTTAAAGAATGTTTTTTCTATCTTGTACAATAAAAGCATATTGTGATCATGAACTGGCAAGCTTTAAGGGCCAAAACACTATGAATGAGCATTGTTTGGTTTTGATATACTGAAAAGAGAAGTGTCACCAAAGAAAAATCACACCAAAATGTAGTTACTGTGTACTTTACACTATGTAACTTTTGCCAGGTTAAAAAAAAAAAAAAGAGCATGTGTCTTGCAAAAGAACACTGTAGCCAAAGCTTCTTCTCTCAGTTTATGAATATGATGAGTCACGGTCTAAAATAGAATATAAACAGTTATTATAGGCGTACCGTAGGACACAATGTACTCGTTCATTATATAATTGCATTTTGTACACTTGAAACAAAAAAAAAAATTTACATGATGTACTTTTAACTAATGTTAATGCCAACTAAAGCTGAAATAAAAGAAAAGAAATACTTTATGCAAATCTAAACACAGTAAATAAATTAAAATATAAACTTAATGAATAATATGTGACGCTGGACCACAAAACCAATCATAAGGGTCATTTTACATTAAATTGAGATTTATTATCTGGTAAGCTTTCCATTGATGTATGGTTTGTTAGGACAGGACAACATTTGGCCGAGATACAACTATTTCTGGAAGATCTGGAATTTGAGGGTGAGACATTTAAAGATGTCTAAATAAAGTTCTTAGCAATGCATATTACTAATCAAAAATTAAGTTTTGATACCTTTACGGTAAAAAGTTTACAAAATATCTTCATGGAACATGATCTTTACTTAATACCCTAATGATTTTTGCCATAAAAGAAAAATCAATAATTTTTTAATATATATATAGATTTTTTCATTTTTAATTAAATGCAGTTAAATATAACAATGATATTTCTTATTTGATTATATCAACAGCAGCAACGATTATTATTATTATTTTCTAGTCATACTGATGTATATTCAAAATGTTCAGATTTTTATTTATTCATACAGGTTTAGAATGGCACTCATAACAAAATAATAAAATAAATAAGTAAGGGATAATCAACGGTTTGCCGTGCGTTAAAGGATTTTAAATGCACGACGTGGAGGCTAATAACCGCCAGACGCGAAGCGGAGGGTGGTTGCCTCCGCGAAGTGCATTTTAAATCCTTTAACGCACGGCAAGCCGTTGATTATCCCGCTTATTCCATGGTTATAGACAAATTAAAACTAGGATTGATATTTGCAGCGCAAAATTTGACTGAATGGATAAAAAAGACGGTTATTTTCGTCAGTTATGACACGCAGCTCTAGCATTCTGCCCGCTTCAAATCAGACTCAGAGATTAAATAGTCCGGTAAGATCACATTTATTTGAATGAAAAATAGCATTTGTTTCAGTAGATTATCGATCGACCAAGAGAGAGTGTGAAGGCAAGAGAGATGACAGTTGCGTGTGTGTGTGTGTGTGTGTGTGTGTGTGTGTGTGTGTGTGTGTGTGTATGTGAATGTGCGTGCGTTGCGTACCTGCATGCTGTGCGTCTCTCTCTACAAACAACAATTCATTCAAAAACAGCAGTTTTACCACCCCGTTGCTGAGGAATATAATGTAGCGATCTAGTATCTAGGATATTTTAATAAGGATCGCAGGCAAACGCTAACAAGACGTTTATGTATGTGCGCAGCACAATGCGATCTCTCTCTCTCTCTCTCTCTCTCTCTCTCTCTCTCTCTCTCTCTCTCTCTCTCTCTCTCTCTCTCTCTCTCTCTCTCTCTCTCTCTCTCTGTGCTTTTGCGTGCATCAATTAAAGCAGCGCATTAATATAGAACGGTGATTAAACTGACTTGGAACTACCTGTGCATTAAACGGTTTTACTGCACACCTGCCAGCCAATCAGAATCCAGTATCCAGACATTCCATGGAATAACTTAAAATAAAATAAACAAAAATAAAATAAAATAAAAAATAAATAAAACAAAACAAAAACACCACAACACAATAAAAAATAAAATATTTTTCCCCCAGAGAATTTCCATACAGGTTTAGAATGACACTCATAACAAAATTAAAATAAAATAAAAAATAAAACAATACAATAAATGAAATGAAATGAAAAATAAAATAAAATAATGAATAAAATAAAATAGAAATATAACTGAATAAATAAGCTTTCCACTGATGTATGGTTTGTTAGGATATAACTATTGGCCGAGATACAACTATTTGAAAATCTGGAATCTGAGGGTGCAAATAAAATAAACAAATAAAACTGGGAAAATTGTCTTTAAAGTTGTCCAAATGAAGTTCTAATAGTTTTGATACAATTACGGAATATATCAGAAAATATCTTTATGAAACATGATCTTCACTTTATGTCCTAATGATTTTTGCCATAAAATCGATAATTTTGACCCATACAAAGCATTTCTGGCTATTGCTACTGGCTCTGTAGTGTGGAAGTGCTTTATTAATAAATAAATTAAATTAAATTAAATAAGTTTACTTTAAGTACTAAAATGACTAAAAATGAAATAAAAATAGAAATATTTAAATAAATAAATAAATAAATAAATAAAAATGATAAAACCACATAACAAAATAACATGAACTTAAACTAAAATTAAAATGAAATCAAAATGTACAAATAAAAGCTAATTCAAACTATTAATCAATTCTATAATAGTATACAAATAAGGTAAAATAATACTTGGCCAAAATCTAGTTAGAAAAAGTTTTTTGGGGTTAACTATCCTTTAACATGTTCTTCTAGGTTATCCCACAACACATTTCAGCAACCAACTAATTACTTTGACACACAACTCTTGTAGAATTTGAAAAACACTTTTATCCACTCCTTAACAAAACATAAATATGCCAATAAATTGAAAGCAGCGAGCAAGTAATGACTGAGTTTGAGTCAGTAATGGCCGGCCTAATGAAAAGTATTGGCTAGGGAAGAGAAAGGAAAAGTCATTAGTGTTTTTCACGAGTAAGAATGGAGGGAGGGCCTGACATTTGACAGCCTCCTCTCTGTCTTACACTTTCCCTCTGTCCTGTTGTGTCCTGATGGCAGATGGATACTGCATGACAACAAGGTTATGAGGTCACAACCACACAGGGGGGCATATGTGTGCATGCGTGTGTGCGTTAATGTGTGTGTGTGCGCGTGTGCGTGTGTGTGTGTGTGTGTATGCACGTGTGTTCCCTGCCAGTCCGGTACATGAATGAATGTGAGCATTACATGTGTCAGCAGACGGGTGACAGCACGGCATTCATTAGCAAAAACAAAAAGAGTTTAGCTCCAGTAGTGCAGAAGAGGGGCTCGAAAAGGGGGCGCAGGGAAAAAATGGGAGGGATAGGTTTCCACAGACAGGCCTGAGCGTTCAATACTGACACGGTTGTGAGCTTTCTCCATCACTCTCTCTCTCCTTTTCTTGCTCCCTGACAGAGCCAACAAAGAGCTCACACTCCAGTCTATGCTGAGGTAAGCCAGATCATAATGAAGCTGAGGTCTCAAAGGGGATTCCCTTGTGTGGCGGCAAATCTCAGTGTGTGTGTGTGTGTAGATACACACTATGAAAGTATGTACCCCTGAATATTATGTCTCCAGAAGTGCGTTCAAACATCTTGGAGTGTTTAGTAGCTATCCAAACTCTCTCCCTCCTTCTCCATCTGTCTGTTCACTGCTAAAAGGACCAGGTTTTACGATCAAGCTGCTTAACTAGCAGGTCTACCTAGATCAATGAGCTTCTTTTACGGCTATACTAATTAACCAGCTAGATCAGCACCAAAACCAGCTAGACCAGCACAAAAAAAAGAATGGAAATTAATTAAAGTGATAGGTCACTTAACAAAGAAAATTCTGTCATTGTTTATATATTCTTCTGTTTTTGTCTATACAATGAAAGCTAATGGCTGCACATTACATTGAAAATAATCTATCAATTTACAATGCTTTGCAGTGTAAATTTGCATTCATACTGCATTATTAAAAAATAAAAAATAAAATAATAATTATTTACAAATAGTGCAGCCTATAAACAAGAAAAAATTGGACCCCTATGACTTTCATTGTACGGACAAAGAAACTTTTAAATAAAATAAAAAATAAAATAAATATGTGACCCTGGAGCACAAAACCAGTCTTAAGTCGCTGGGGTATATTTGTAGCAATAGCCAAAAATACATTGCATGGGTCAAAATTTTGGATTTTTCTTTTATGCCAAAAATCATTAGGAAATTAAGTAAAGATCATGTTCCATGAAGATTTTTTGTAAAATTCCTACTGTAAATATATCAAAATGTAATTTTTGATTAGTAATATGCATTGTTAAGAACTTAATTTGGACAACTTTATAGGTGATTTTCTCAGTATTTTGATTTTTTTGCACCCTCAGATTGCAGATTTTCAAATAGATGTATCTCGGCCAAATATTGTCCTATCTTAACAAACCGTATATCAATAGAAAGCTTATTTATTGAGCTTTCATATGATGTATAAATCTCAGTTTTGTAAAATTTAACCTTATGACTGGTTTTGTGGTCCAGGGTCACATATAATAATATAATATAAAATAACAAAATTAAATAAAATAAAAATTACAGTACAATACAATACAATAACAAATAAAATAAAATATCAAAATAAAATAAAAAATAAATATTTTTTTCCTACAGGTTTTTCATACAGGTTTAGAATGACACTAACAAAATAAAATAATAAACTAAAATGAAATAAATAAAAAAACTACAATAAAATAAATTAACTAAAAAATACAACACAATACAGTAAAAAATAAAATAAATTAAATTAAAATACAATAAAATAAATGTTTTCCCTGTTTTTTTATACAGGTTTAGAATGACACTCATAACAAAATAAAAATACAATTAAATAAACTACAATAAAATAAATTAAATTTTATTTTGTTATTTTATTCAATTTAAAAATAAAATAGAAAATACAATATAAATATAAATAACACAATAAAAGATAAATAAAATAAAATAAATAACTAAATAAAACAAAATAAAAAATAAAATTAAATATTTTTTTCCTATTCCTTATAGGTTTAGAATGACTCATAACAAAATAAAATAATAAAAAAACAATAGAATAAAATACAAAATAAAATAAAATACAATAAAAAATAAAATACAATTAAAAAAAATAAAACAATAAATAAAACAATAAAATAAATTAAATTTAAAATAAAATAATACTATCAAATAAATTAAAAATAAAATAAAATATTTTTTTCCTACAGCTTTTTCATACAGGTTTAGAATGACACTCATACCAGTGACTAAACAATGACAGAATATTTGGGTGAACTCTCCCTTTCAAAATTCAACAGACATTCAATAAACAGTATGTTTAAATGCTCAGCCTCCCTCCGGAAATCTCTCCCGTCTGTCAGCACACAGGACTAAAGCCCAGTTTAGTATTATAGCTATATGGGACGAAGACAGAGAGACACATTATACTGTTCAGGGACCCGCACAGCCCCAGACCCTCGTGGACTGGAATGCTGAAAACGAACAAATTAGGAGTGGATGGAGGTGTACGGGGGGAAGTAGTTACGATTGGGAAAGAAAAAATGTGCGATCAGTTGATTTTGGACACGCATCATTTTCCCTGCAAAAGGAGCCTGGCAGCTGCTGCGTGAGCAGGAAGGGGGTGCTGGGGTAGATGGGGGTCGGAGGAGGAGCCGAGCGGAGTTTGGGTTAGTTTGTGCTGGTGGACGAGAGAGACCCTCCTTCAAGCATTGTTTGGAGAGAGAGAGAGAGAGAGAGAGAGGAGGAGGGGATGGAGTGACTGAAATCACAAATGAAAAGGGGAGGAGGGGGTGTTACACAGAGACCACCTGTTTTGTTAGAGAAACAAACAAAAACATGCTTTGAACTGATAAATGATATTTAATTTAAATGCATCTAAGGTCAGAAAACATTGTAATTTTCTCAGAATATACATTTATACATAGTCATTTGTCAATGATTTTGATACAGTTCATTCGAGCAGCTTTGAGTATAATGTCTGTAAACCCCTCCCTTCCATAAGCTGGCCAAGCCTGTTGTGATTGGCACAGAGTGGAGTACTTAAACAAGTTAGCGAGCACTATGATCTGTGTTGTCAAATCCGTTGTTTGTTTTTGATGTTGCAGGTGGAAGCGACCCCAATAACATCATATTTAGCCCCTGGAATGTGAATTTACCAGGGGAACTCAAACAAAAAGTGTGTATTTTACACCCTGAAATGCAATATTTAACGGAGACTCCCCTCGAAACGCAATTGGTATAGTTTTGAGTAGCAATTGGGCAGGGGGGTTTGTTGTGAAAACCTGGCAACCCTGTGCACCTTTATATAAAATAATAATATAGTGCTCCACTCCGTTTTTAAAATAATGACATAAAAACATTTTGTTAAACACTTGTGCAAGCGAATCGTGCCACAGCTCAAATTTAGCTGCTAAACTGTAAACACCTCACAAAACAATAATGGTGGGTATGATAGCCGAGTGCTAAAGTGACTAACTGATGAAACAATACTGTTTGTAAGCCAAAATTAGTCTAAGTTCCATTCATTATTATTAAACGACATAATTAGAACAACGACAGTCTACATTAATCAACAAATTCTTAGGAAATATTTGGTTCACAGAGAATTATCAGAACTATTTGAGTAAGACAGTAATATTGTAGTTTACATGGAAACCTAAAGCTGCACTAGGTATCACAAATTAGCACCAAAAACTAGTTATTTTGAGCACTCACTTGAAAATGTACACATAACGTATTAATCGTACTTACAGGTTATGGTTCAGAGACGCTTGTTACTCCAAATAAGGAAAATTAGAAGCCAAAGAAGATAAAAGTCAAGATTAGAGAAGCAGTCCTTGGTAAAATGATGAGCACACAACAAAAAGGTTCGAATTGCATTGCTGTGGTATCTTGGAGAAAAATTAGTTTAACCACTGATTCTGCGTTTCATCTTTCGGCACTGAAAACAAATCAAACTGTTTTTCACAGCGTCTTCTCAACATAATGTAAACACACTAACTAGCGGAAGTGTTTGTGGGCAGGTCAGATTGAGCACACGCGACAGGTGATTCTAAACAAGCATGCAAAGTTTTAAGGAGATTGAACCACAGCTGGTGCTATAACAGTCATAAAGATTAAAAATCATAACATTTTTATGGTAAATTACCTAGATTTGCCAAAAATGCTTTTTTACAAATCATTGATTTAGGTGGTTACAGGTTTGCTAAATAATGTCTTTTTTCATATGTGCTTGAATGCTTTAAAGTGCTTGCAGGTATATTTTTTTAATGGAATTTATTCCTGTGATGGCAAAGCTGAACTTTCAGCATCATTACTCCACTCTTCAGTGTCACATGATCCTTCAGAAATTAAGAAACATTTCTTGTTAAGCTGTGCTGCTTAATACTTTTGTAAAAACTCTGATACATTATTTCTCACGATTCTTTAATGAACAGAGTTCAAAAAGCGTTTATTGGAAATGTGTAACATTATAAATGTCAAGCTCGAACTTCTGAACTGTACTGTAGATCTATGCCAAGAAATGATCAGGGTTTATTTTTATTGTCCAAAACCCCACTTGGCCGAAGGCTTCCAAACTCGTGGGCCGCGCTTTCTGTTAGTCAGTGTTCTTGTGTATAAAAAAAGTGTAAGAATTGAGATCTATATGTAATCTGTTGAGGTCAAAGACCTTAAAGCCACCGGCAACATATATAGTGGAAATGCTAGGTTCAGTTCAGCTAGGCTGAAGAGATTTAGAGCCTGCCCAACACGGGACCTCAAAGTGAATCACATCACACACTCCTAGATGGTAGACTACACATATACATCTGCCTTCCGCCACAGAGATCGATAAAACTAAGTGTGTGTGTGAGAGGACTGAAAAGAAAATCACCAAACTGCCCCCATATCTCTGAAAAAAGCGTGACGGAACACCTTTGTCTGTTCGTGGCCCAGCTGCACAACCTGGACACACACACACATTCCTTCTCTGAATGCAGCATTTGGCAGTATTTGAGTCTGACACTGCTGATGTCATTTGCAGCAGTGAGTCATTGGGCCCCCACTCCTGCTGTGTGTACTGGGCCCCTCACACACACACACACACACACGTCTAAAACCAATCACGGGCCCATCTTTTTGCTTCCCTTGGCATCGGAAGTCATATATTTATGAGTGTGCCAAGACAAAACAAATATCTCTCATCTCTTTTCTCCTCTTCTTTTAAATTAAAGTCTTTTTTCTCTCTTCTCTCACTGTCTTTCCGTCCCCCTCGCCGGTTTAGCAAGCTAGCACGACTCATTGGCCCTCTGGACATACTCTATTCTGCCACTCTATTGTCGATCCGACAGCCTTTGTTGTATGGAGAAAAAGAGACCCCCGCCGTTCTTTCTCTCTCACACACACGCTCACACCCACACATACACACACATTCCACAAGCACAGAGGTCAAAGGGTGCAGCTGCCTCAATAAAGCAACGGGAGTGTGTGTGCGAGTCTTAAAAAGAGAGTAAGTGGGGGGAGTGAGGGAGGTGGCGGATTCATTTTTACTTTTTTCCTCTTTTCTGGGCTGAAAGAGTGAGCAAGGGTGGGGAGAAGAGGGACGCAGGGCAGCTATTCTGCTGCTGAAGGACTCTTGTCAATCGGGGTATTTTTTAAGAAAACTTTTCGAATTGAATTTCGTGGCTTTGTGGGGGTCCATTATTGTCTTATTGTTTGGAAGACCGTGCACGTCCGCGCATGTCCACGAGGCTAACAATTTTGTCCCGATTTTCTGTGACATCTTTTTCAATGTTAACGAAACACCACAGAATTGAACACTTTTTCCTTTGGGATTTGAAAAAAAATGAAGAAATCCCTTCAGACGAAGGTCGTATTGATTTTTGTTGTTGTTGTTGTGGTGCTATCTCAGGGTGTTGAAGTGTTAAAGCAGGGTGAGACTGACCTCAGGTCACTGGGCATCAAAATAGGTTGTGAAGCTGAGAGATGGACGGTTGGTTTAGAAACAACATGCTGAGTGGACGCTCTAGAGACGGTCTTTCTGTCCAACCTGAAAGAGACATGACAACAGGGTTTAGAAACAGACAAACTTTAAAGGGATAGTTTAACCAAAAATAAAATTCTGTCAATAATCACTCACCCTCATGCTGTTGCAAGAGTTCCCCTCAACTTTTATTCCTTTTCACACAAAGTATGATTTACAGCTACAGAGTTTTGATTAATTAAGCCTAATTTTCACTAAATCATGCAGAATATTTAAAACATTTTTTAACATTATGTGCAATTTGAAAACTGAGTTTTCTAATGTAGTAGGTTTGCTCGATAGCTCACGTTATATGGCATTGCACTTGAGTGATGAAGAGCTCTGGAACGAAACCTGTGAAACTATAATTCGACAAAATGGCTCAAATCTGAATATGAAGGTTAAAGGGTTAGTTCACCAAAAAATGACAATTAGCCCATGATTTACTCACCCTCCAGGCATCCTAGGTGTATATGACTTCCTTCTTTCAGATGAATCAGGTACGAGTAGCCGGCGCAAGCTAGATTAGAATGATTATTAAATCATTGATTCGCTACAGGAGGCCTTTATTCAGCCCCCGGAGCCATGTGAGGCGCTTTTTATTATGGATGGATACACTTTATTGGACTTGTTTTGGAATGATAAAGAGAAACACTCGCCTATGCCATTCAAAAGCTTGGAAGTGCCAGGATCATTCTTAATATAACTCTGACTGGAATCGTCTGAAAGAAAGAAGTTATATACACCTAGGATGCCTGGAGAGCGAGTAAATCGTGGGCTAATTTAACTTTTTGGGTGAACTAACCCTTTAAAATAGCACAGCTACATCAACAAAAGCACTTTTCAGATTTGCATTTGTTAACACTGTTGGGTAGGTTTAGAGTTGGGTTTAATGTAGGGGATATTTCCAACACGATAGAGCATTAACCCTTAGCGAAACTCCACGGACATTTGAATTCTGAACAGTAGCAATACGTACCTCAAGCAGCATAATAAAAATGCAGCAATATGTGCATGTACCAACATAATAAAAATGTGCCACAGTCACGTATTGAACATAGTTTAGCGCCACTCTCTGGACATCTTACTTTGAAATTGCTGCAAAATGTGCAATAAGGTACGTAATTACGGTGTTGCAGAAATGTATATAAAGGCACGTTTTCATGAGCCTGGGTTGTGCCATTCAAACGTAGAACAAGGAAATGCTGTGCCTTGTTTACAAGCAGAAGACGAGGCACGCTGTACATAAAACAGTCTTCGTAAACATGTCTATTCAGGGTCAGAAAGCTCTCGGATTTCATTAAAAATATCTTAATTTGTGTTCCAAAGATGAACAAAGGCCTTACGGGTTTGGAATGTCATGAAGGAGAGTAAATAATGACAGAGTTTTTATTTTTGGCTGAACTATTCCTTTAAGTGAACATACAGACTGACAGATGTTTAATAAAGTTTGAATTCACAATCCCTCACAACATTTTAGCTTCCTATCATCACTGAACCACAGATACATCCATTGTGAGGAAAGAAAGAAAAAAGAACAAAGTGAAAATCAACATGGAACAGCATCGGCAACCCATGTTACTTCCATAATGTGATGCATCTCTGGGGAAAAAACAAAAAACAAACAAAAACAGAACATATACTACTATTCAAAAGTTTGGAGAAGTCTCTCATGCTCATTAAGGCTGCATTTATTTAATCAAAAATACAGAAAATCATTATATTAACATTGTAAAATACTTAAAATCATTGCTTTGTTAAATATATTTTAAAATATAATTTATTCCTGTGATGACAAAGCTGAATTTTGAGCAGCCATTACTTCAGTCTTCAGTGTCACATGATCCTAATATACTGATTGAAGCTGTTTTGACACAATCTGCATTGTAAAAAGCACTATACAAATAAAGGTGACTTGTAAGACAAGAAAAGAACTATCACTGTTGAAAGCTGAAAAAAAATGTATTCTATCCATAATAAATGGACTGAACCTTGAAAACTGGATGTTTAATACCAGAATGTTAGGTACAAATTTGCAGGAGATTTCTGTGCGGATTAAATTTTTGTCCCAGGCATCAGGCCATATTTATTTGAGCCTCTACCAACTGGGAACCAAGATGGTGGAGAATGAAGGTCAAGCTCACCCTTGAGAGCTTCTCGATGCATCCGAGTCACTTTATTTGCTATTATTGCTGTAACCTTTACATTTACACAAATTTAAGCAATCTACGGTGTATTCAAGGTACACATTTTGTCAGTTCATGCGTTCTCCGGGACTCAAACCTGTGACGTTGACATTGCTGGCACTGTGCTTTACAGTTTGAGCTCCAGAAACGCTTTAGGTTGTAACTAGTTTTAAATTACAGCAATTACCTACAGCAGTAGCCTCAAACAATGTCTAACTAGTAGCTATCAGACTAAATAACAGCCTTGGTGACATCAAACAAAAAGAAAAGTTGTTTTAGTTTGATTATAAAGAACAAACGCTTTACTTCTTTGGCACAACGTGCAGAATTGTTCAAAACAAGACCAGAAACTTGCGGCGAGAAAGTAATAAGCCAATTTTGATTTTTCCTCGACTCGAATAACAAAAGCAACCGAAGTAGGCAAAGATGAAAGAAACACTCCAGATATAATGTGAATGAATGATGGATGAGATCATGGGACCGCCGTGCAATTTTCTGTGTGAATATCCGAGGGCAAACGATTACCCATAACTCACGGTGATGTTTTGGGATGCTATCATATAGATCTAAGGGTTTGCGAGAGCGCGCGGTTTGCGAATAAAGTGGAAGGGAGAACATGAGGCCGTGTGGGTGTATGAACTGTATTGTATCGGATATTCGGCTGGTATGGTGTCATGTTAATAAATTAATCATCTGAAATGAACACCCTCTAATGACTCTCTCTCTCCTTCCAGTTCTGTTGCTTTATCAGCTTCATTTTTACCAGCCCAGCTGTACTTGTCATCGGCCCCATTATTAACTGTAGCAGTTTGTTTTTCCTCTCTCCTACAACATAAAGAATGCAAGGCTTGAACGAGAGAGGGAGGAGAACATGTCGAAAGAGGGAGAAGAAAGAAACTCAGATGGAGCGAGAGAATGTCCCTGTCAGAGATCAGAGCTGTGGTGGCTGTGAGACCGAAAGAGAGATTAAGCAGAGGGGGTTCCTGGTGACGACTTAAAGACCCGTCTTTTCATCAGTCGCTTCCAGTCGACGCTGCCTACAGGTGCAATCAGAGACGGCGAGAGAGACACTTGACTTTCAGCCCTCACCTTTCCTCACCTCGGCCTTTAGAAAAGAAAACACAGGGGAGGTGGCCTGTACTTCATTCTCCTTTCCCTCTTGTTTCTCTCTATCGCTCGCTCGCTCATTTTGCGCATTTGATATGCAGATGACTGACCGGCTTTTCAAATGGCCAAATTGCAGGCGGCTAGGAAACGATATCTCGCTCTCTCTGACCTTCAGGAGGGTCCCCATAGCAACGCGGTCTTAAGGCTCCCGTGGCGACATTCAAGTCAAGCGCGCCGGTCTTCGGGATTTTTAGCCTTGCCGCCAAAACCTGTTCAAATCTGATTATAGAGGATTATCTCCTAATTGATTTCACTCCAGGCCAAGTTTGAGTTTTTTCTTTCCTTTTTAATAACACAACAGAAACTGTGCTCTACTTCAGAGAAAAGCACAGCTGCTGTCTGGAAGGACTAAAAGCATTTATGGTGGTATTATGTGTAAATGTATATTTGTTTGGAAATAATTATTATACACGCACACCACACACATATACATAGATTAATGTATTTCATTATAATATTGACTGTAATAAAAATGTCAAACTACTTACTTATGTTATGTATCAGTGTTAGCATTCATATCTAAAACACTGGCCTTGATAGTATTTTGGTACAAACTGATCAAAAGGAAATCATGGAGTGAAGACCTCATAACATTTCGGCGCGCTCATGACTTCAAAACAATTTTTGAAAAAAAAAAAAAGTTTAATATTCTCTCATACACCGATATACCTGGCATTGTCCTCGTTATGAAACACAGGCGATAACATTTATCTCACGCCACATCACTATACTCACATTAATAGGGCAATGATGTTGTTGCGAGATCAAATCCTTGTATTTCGACGATTTCGACTCAAAGCGCGTGAACTTGAGACTGCAAGTCGAGTCTGTGAGCCGCGTCCGGAAGTTCGTGACGTTGCAGAGAAAATGCGTGCGAAAGAAACAAACAAACAAATCGGGGTGGTTAAAATTTATAAGAGCTGCTTCCGCCTCCATTTCAATTCACTGAGGTATTTTTTTTACTATTATTTAATGGCCTCGTCCACAAAATAAAGAAATGGAATTTGAAAGGAAATTCAACAAAGTTGATCCAATTGTGTAAAGTTGATGAAATATATAAAATATGGCAAGCTGATATCAATGCATTAAATTATTAAAACTGAATAAAAGTTTAATTTTTTTTTACCTAAATATATCATTTATACTATCAAAAATGAATAATTGCACAATTTTATCACAAAATATATGTATTTTTTTTCCAAACAGAGTGTCATTAATGGTCGAAATCGCATTTATTGCTGATAAAATTAGTCAATTATTGTCATGTTTTGGGGTTTACTAATCAGTCGGACCGGGAAAAAAACATTTGGAGTACTATAGACTGGCAAAAGTTACAACAAATCAAGGAGAATTGTGCATAAACTGTCTGAGGATTAAAATTTCCAGAGCAAGAATCTTGACAACATTCGTGTTTATTCTTATCATTTCTAGTCAGGTAGGTTAAATATTAGGCTAATATCTTAATTAATACTGTTTGTACGTGTCTTTACCACCTGTTCATTTTAGTTTGTCATAATATTACGCCCTTTCATGCTTACTAAATCTTTCTCTCTATGATTTAGCAGCTTCCACACGCTTTTTCCCAAGGTTTAGACAGCGTAAATTAACAGAACAATGTATTCAGTAGTACATTAACTGTGCAATCCATGCTGTTGTTTACATCTGAGTATCTCCAATATGGCCACGCATGCAGCCAGGTAACTGACAAATCGTGACATAAGTGCAAACCCTTTATACATACATTGATGTTTCATTATAATACTGACTGTGAAAATAATGTCAAAATACTTATGTATCGATGTTAGTATTCATATCTGAGACACTGGCCTTGATAGCATTTGTTACAAACTGATCAAAAAGAAATCGAGTAAAGGCCTCACAACATTTCGGCGAGCAACTGGCTGGGTTTAATATTCTCTCATACACCTGGCATTGTCCTTGTTATGAAACACAGGCGATAACATTTATCTCTTATTTAATACTCTACTCCCATTAATGGGGCAATGATGTTGTTGTGAGATCAAATCCTTGTACTTTGACTCAAGTGCGTAACAGTTTAATGAACGTGAGACTGCACGAGTGTGAGGTGCGCCACGTCCGGAAGTTGACTCGTGACGTTGCAGAGACAATGCATTCAAAAGAAAGAAAGAAAGAAGAAGAGAATGATTTGTGGTTCAACAAAGTGTCTGCTTGAACTCCTTTTCACATGAGTGGAAATGAATGGTTTTGAATGGTTATCTGATGTGCATTTCTAACAATGTTTTTTTTTTTTTTTCAGCTCAACTGGGGTGGGTAAAATTTATAAGGGCTGCTTCCGCCTCCCTTTGAATTCACTGAGGTAATTTTTTTTTTTATTTAATGGCCACAGCCATAAAATGAATAGAGGGTTTGCATTTACTTCACGATTTGGTCAGTTACTTGGATATATGGCCATGTTGGCGATACTCGGATGTAAACAACAGCATTGATTGAACGGTTTATGTACTGCTGAATATGCCGTTCTGCTCATTTATGCTGTCTAAATGGAAAAAAAGTTTGGAAGCTGCTAAATCATTTAGTTTTGACAAACTAAAGTTTTCACCTACTTGACTGGAAATGATAAGAACAAACACAAATGTTGTCAAGATTCTTGCCCTGGAAATCCTGGTTCAGTTTGGCCAACCACAAATACCTTTTGTTCCTCAGACAGTTTTTTGCACTCTTCTCCTTGATTTGTTATATCTTTCGGCACTCTATAATACTCCAAATGTTTTTTTCCCAGTCCAAACGATTAGTACATCCCAAAACATGACAATAATTGTCTATTTTCAGCATCAATAATCAGAAAAATATGCGAGTTTCATTCAGTTCAGTGGCATTGTTTACGCTCAGTGCCACCAATATGGCAGATTGATGACGTGTCGTGAAAACACTCTATTGGAATTTGAAAGGAAATTCAATTCAAGTTGATCTATGTGCAAAGTTGATAAACTATATAAAATATAGATTACATGTATTACATACATAGGATACACAAATTTCTATTGGTGGCATTTCAAACTGATTCTGCAGGCCACAGGTTCATGATGAAATATCAATGCATTAAATTGAATAAACAAAATATCTAGTTTATAGCTAAATATATCATGCTTATACTATCAAAAGTAAACACTTGCATAATTTTATCACAAAATATTTTTTTTTCACCAAATAATGTGAAGATATTATAAAATTCATTATATTTTAATGAAAGGTTAGCATTACTTGAAATTCTGAGGTACTTAGGTTTTTAAGGCTTTTTTCCCCCTTTCTGAACACAGATTTGATTTATTTGCAGCACTTTTTGAAGTTAGGCATGTAATTAATTTAGGCCCTATTCGTGCAACTGGGGGAAAAACTGTAACCACATTCATTTTACCACTAGTTATTTTATCACCAAATTCTTGCAAAACCCAATTATCTATGCAATCCACATAAATTATTATCACTATATGTCAACAATGGTCTAATTTGCTGACATTTAATTTTTTTAAACCAAGGAAACTGTAGGAGAAAAACCTGAGACACAGTTGAGAAATTCCCTGAGCAAACCACGGGCAATAAAATTCTCCTCTAGGTCATTAAAGGCATACAAGCACATTTTAGAAAAATGATTACGCAATAAAGATGACCGCAGAAGCCTATAAGGACATTTTTTAAGTGTTTTTCTTTCTCTCCCTTATGTTCCAGAACCTTCCCCTTCACACCTAAATCACGTTACACCAATTGGAGGATTGTAGCACGACATAAGCGTTCCCAGGCCAATAATACGGCCGTCGCCTCTGCATCACCTGTAACTGTGTGGAAAGCTCACGGGGACAATCAGTACCAGATTTCGCGAGTTTTCATAAAAATGAAATTGTTGCCAGAAGGCAATGGTTGCTTTGGCAACTGAATGGCATTACGGAAAACATAGAGACGGATCTAAAGGAAAGCAATAAAAGAGAAAGAGAGATACAGTCTAAAATAACTAATACAAGAAAAGGTATTTCTCTGCACTTAAAGAACACATTCATTTCTCTACTGGCAATGGATGGTGACTGTAAAAGCCGGTGTTTACTTTAGAGAAGATGAAATACCAGGAAGAAGAGATTGATGGTACAGTAGAGTGGAAAGAAAAATAAAGAACATTAAATGGTTTCTCTATCTCATTCAGTTGCGGAAGTCCACAAAACCCAATGCATTCGAAAGCAAATGCACACACAGTAAAAGAGAACCCAAGAATGCATTGTAAAGTTTTTTTGTGTGTTTTTTTAATCAACATTTCTTCAAAGGAATGTATTAGTTGTTTAACCCTTTTAAAGGCATGTATGCAGGAGGGAAAACAAGAGAGGGATCGTGAGGGGGGAAGATGGAGGGATGGACACGGAAAAGAAAACAGCACACACAAACATGGTGTTTTACAAACGTCTGAACACATCACTGGAGAGGAATGGAGGTCTTTAAAGTGGCCGCCACCCGCTGGCTATTGGCACAGAGAAACACGTACACACAACTGAAGCGTTCTCTAAAAAAATACACACTTTGTGGCTCGTCCCCGCTCGTGTCTGCGTACAGAATACTGGTCCCAGCGTTCGTGGCGAAAGCAAGTGCACAAAGAACCGCTCGATGTGAAAGACAGAAGATGGACCTTTCCGAGGCCAGATGTTCGATAAACGAGACCTAAAAAGGGGAGGATGGTGAGCAGAGAGAGTTTGTGTCTCCTCGTGTGTCCTCTGTGATCCGAACGCAACAGCACACCCTCCGCATCGGTCCGTCTTTGAACGATGTCCACGCGTGTTTTCGGACATACGCACACCTGCACGCACACACACGTATCCCAAGTCCATGTGCACAGGGTCAGAGACATGGCTTACGCTGATTGTTTTAGTAAATGCAACAGAATCTGAACAGAAATCGAACGCTTAAATATGTATGAAACAGCCCACGAATACAACAGTGCCGAACAAACGTAACACCTCCACATTTTAGGCAACTTGATATTGAAGTAACAAAATCCAAATATGCGTGTAAGAAGAAAACATCGATGTGACAGGAAAACAATGTCATGTTGCTTCTTTTTTTTCCTCACAGTCTTGATGCACCAGAGTGATACAAAACTAAATGCTTTTGAGAGACAAATATTGAAGCTTTCTAGGCAGATTGAAAACAGTAACAGATTGTTCAAGTCCCAACGTCAGTCACAAATCACATCTGCAAAATAAGACCACCAACATATTTGGGTATGAATGGCTTGTTATTATGTGCGTGTATGCTGTGTATTTCTTAGCGATAACATTCTTTACACGCATACAAAACACACTGTGACAATGGCAGTGAAACAGAACACAAATTGTACTCCTAAGGCCAGAAACATATTCTAAGCAAGTATGCGGACGCCAACGGTTGGTTAACACACTGCAAATGGACGAATGTAAATATTAGCTGTTTTTGGAATAGCATACTAGCTTACTTCTTTTATAACGGAGCCCTTCCTAACATTACAAAACACAGAATTTATAATAGTTTTACTGGTTATTATGAAAATTGTTTTGGTTTTAATGGAAAATGTAATGAATCCTGCTGGTCTCTACTGGTAATTGGTTGCCTTCTACTGGTGGCTTGTTAAAACCAATAAATCTTAATGGAATATGTCCCAAAACACACCACAGAAAAAACATTTTTAATGGTTCTATAGTTTGATGGTTTGTAATGGTATTTGTAGTGAAAACCATTCTGAAATGGTTGCTATTGGTTTTTTCAGCAGGGTAGTTCTTACTATGAAGCCTCACACATGACAAAATGTAGATAAAATGGCTACAAATTAAGAATTTGTTCTCATAATTTATTAATTAGTTCCCTCGTTTTAGTTTATTAGCAGCCATGTTGTGCTCGTTTGTTTCCTCACTTTAGTTAAACTGTGGATTTAGCTGA
Organism: Garra rufa; assembly: GCF_049309525.1. Taxonomy (NCBI): domain Eukaryota; kingdom Metazoa; phylum Chordata; class Actinopteri; order Cypriniformes; family Cyprinidae; genus Garra; species Garra rufa. Next base: position 50,696,003 of record NC_133363.1, read on the forward strand.
AACAACAGAGCGAATTAATGAAACATGGCCACAAATTAAATTAACTTGTGGGAATAAATCCTTCATTTCTTACAAACAATATCTTGTTTTGCCCTCGCATGTCAAGTATGGGGCTCTGTGGTTACTATTAGTGCCATATAGTCCATTTTCTCTGCTAATTAGCTAAAGCTAGTCAAAGGCTGCATTTGTAACAATACACGCCATTTTGAATTACGCCTTTGAATCACTTTAGCTAACTTTCCGACATGTATATGTATTTGACATACATCCCTGATGAAAAAAAAAACAAAACAATACAACATTTGAAAAAAAAAAACTTGTAATGGTTTCACTTGTTATAATGGGACTTGTATTGGTTTTAATGGAAACTGTAATGGACTCTTCTAATGGTAATTGGTCGCCTTCTATTGGTGGCTTGTTAAAACCACTAAATCCTATAGGAATATGTTCCAAAACAGCACAGAATTACATTTTTAAATGGTATTAATGGTTAAAAGTTGATGGTTTGTAATGTTTGTACTAGTATTTGTAATGGAAATCATTAGAATTTCTGTGATGGTTTCTATTGTTTGTAGCAGGGATTTTAAGAGAAGTATCCTATTCCAAATTCAGCCACTGACTAACTGCTGCTAACTAGCTTCATAAAATTCTTTCCCAAACTGTTACATACTTGTGTAGAGTGTATTTCAGGCCTAAAAGAGATTTTCATTGGCACTAACAGAGATACACACACACATAGCTAGTTACAAGGCTGCATGATTGTGTGTGTGTGTGTGTGTGTGTGTATGAGAGAGAGCGAGAGAAAGAGAGAGAGAGAGAGAGAGGAGAGAAAGAGAACATGAGAGAACAATGCTAATCACGGCATTTGTTGAGGTAACCAGCATATATGCCCAATCAGAATGGCTTTTGATTGTGTTTTGGAGCTGTGCATGTGTGAGATGTGAGTGTGTGTGATGAAAATCACTACAAGAGCTTTTCTGTGTGCCATGGCCATTGAGTCGCTCTCTGTTTATGTGTGTTTGTGTGAACGTCTACTAAGAATTTAAAATTTGAAGTCTAGAAATATTTCCACTTCACTTCATGTGAACAGAAAAGAGCACTGTGTGTCTGTAAAAGAGTAATTCTGTGTCCATCTATCCTGTTGTCCATCTGAGAGAATGAGTTTTTTTCTTCCACCCATCTGTGTCTTTGTACCTCAGAAGACCATCGGACCCAAATCTGGCTCTTCCAGTGCTTCAGAGGAGTTTATTAAAAAACTTTCCATCCCTCTCTCTCTTTCTCTCTCTCTCTCTCTCTCTCTCTCTCTCTCTCTCTCTTTTCCTTCAATCATCTTTCGATGTTCCTACTCCCCCCCCACCTCCCCCTCCCCTATTTTTTTTTCTTTTAATGTGTGATTCTTCTTCCATAGTTTCACAGTCTTTCTAGAAGTTTCCTCGCTCGTGCGTTTGCCTTCCCAACAGGCGGTGTTCGCATTCTTTTCGTTTTATTTCACCCCCATCCAATTCTTCCCTCCTTTCTGGATTTTCTTCCCTTTTTTTCCAAGCGTCTTTAAAAATAATAATAAAAAAACTTTCTCGGATTGTTCTACCTCAACACATTCACAAACGAGGTCTAGCTTCAAAACTACATCAGAGTACAAGGAGCTATAAAAATATATGTGTAGAGCGGAGGAGACTCCTGGGAAAGAGGAAAATGAGGGGGAACCAACCAAACAAACTCGGTTTCTGCAACAGAACGAAAGCATTAAATTAATTTACAACTCAAAAAGGGGAAGAAACAAGGTCAGCATGTCATAAAAAATAGGAAAACAAAAATTAGGCCTAGCAAACTGTAACTTTACATGAAAAGAAAGAACAATCTAAAAATTATTTTACTGAGTATTCATATATAATTATAATCTATGTGTTGAAAGCGATAAAAAAACTTTTGATGTTCGCTCATATTTTTGTGTTTTGGTTTTGAAACAGTCTAACAAACACACGCGCCCATGCTCACGCTAACACTGTACTCAAACACGCACTCATCCGCACGCAAAAACACTTGCGAGTTGTACTGAAGCACGCCCGTCGCAACGCGCACGACAGCAGTGTCGGAATATTTATCCTACACACTCACAAAATACACACGTTATTAAAATATACAAGATTCTCCACGCCACTACAACTCCACCAATCAAACACATGGGTCCTAGATCACGTGACTGCAGCCCTGTGTGACGATTGGCTGAATCAATGGCCCCTCCCCCTTCCGAAGGAGTTTAACACAAACTAGACTGCTATTTGTGAGTAAATGTAGCATTCGAAGTCAAAGTTCACAAGTTATCTTTGAGATTTTGGACAAGTTTCCTCTTTTTTTATGTGTTTATAGTCTTTTTGCAAGTACATCAGAAAAAGTTTTGATGCTTGTGCTCCAGAATGGCCCTCCAAAAAAGGAGTTTATGTTTTTTCAGTTGGCTGAATCACTCCAGGAGGTGTTCTCTAGCTTTAAGAACTTTTCCCATGTGGGACGTCAGAGAGAGGGAGGCCCTCACATCAGGACATTCTCTCTCTAACAAAAGGCCGAAGTTGGGTGAGTTGCGAGGAATGGTACTGTAGCACACACACACACACACACACACACAGACACACTCGACCACGAGCGGTCAGTGTGTCGGAGAAATGCGTGTGAAGCTAAAAGGATCTGATCTACGGGGATGCAGACTGTGGGGGCGGGGCTTGGGGGCAGGTTATAGGTAGTCGTTTAAGGTGGGTGTGGTCTTAGCAGATGTTGTCGTTAAGGTGGTCTCCGGTTCTCATACTTTATAGTAGATGTTGGCGGGACTCTGAGGGGGCATCTCCTGTACGATGTAGACCGGATGGCCGTAATCCCCGCTCACTTTCTCGTAGTGCGGGCAGTAGGCGGAGTCAGAAGTCCGCAGCGGGATGATGATGTCGCTAGGCTCCGAGCCATTGTTGTTGCCGCCTCCTACGCCCCCGCCGCAGCCCCGTTTGGGTGAGGTCAGTGAAGAGAGGGAGAGGGGAGGGTGATGTGATTCGGAATGCTTGGCGTGTCTTCGTCGGTAGCACACCACGCAGATCACTGCAGTTACGAGCAGTAGGAAAGCCGAACCGCCAGCTGCACCTGCGATAACTGCGATGTTGGAGGGAGGAAGGGGGCCGTTTTCTCCACCAGGACCTCTAGGGGGAATTCTGGGATGCGTGTTGTTTCCAGCACCTGCAAAACAGAAGAATTTGATCAATTCAATATATATACATACAGTGTATATGTATAAACAAAAAAAAACCCCAGCTGTGGATCATTCAGGTAACAACACAGTATTAAGAATCAAGTGAATGTAAACTTTTGAACATGGTCATGTTTATAAATTCAACTATTAATTTCTCTTGTGGACTATATGTAAACATATAGTCATAATTGATAAACATGTGTGACCTGCTTTATCATTCTGAGCCATTTTGACCCAAATAAATATATATACAGTTCATTTTAGTCCTCGAATCTGATTGGCTGAGAGGAGTGCAATATTCTAGTGATATTACAGCAAGTGTTATGGTGGACAAATCCACTATCATTTAATAAAGAATACTATTTTTGTGTCTCGGAATGTAGTTTTAGAAGTTTTTTAGGCAAGAATGTACTTCACATATGCGGTTTGGTAATAAAGATAACGTCTATTTGTAAATTTGCTTCGACGTTTTCGGAGATGTGAGCTGTAGGGCATCAGTGGCCGCTCAGTGCTCATGAACCCGCTGAGAGCAGTTTTACCTCGGTTAGATCTTCTGGAATTTGCTGCTGGCTCTGATCTCTCTAAAGTGGTTAAACATGAGATACAGTTGAAGTCAAAAGTTTACATATACCTTGCGGAATCTGCAAAATGGTAATTATTATATCACATTAAGAGGGATCATACAAAATGCATGTTGTTTTTTATTTAGTACTGACCTGAATAAGACATTTCACATAATAGTTGATTTTATAAAAATTACTCTGTTCAAAAGTTTATATACACTTGATTCTTAATACTGTGTTTTTACCTGAATGATCCACAGCTGTTTTTTTCCAGCATTTTTGTGTATCTGAACCCTTTCCAATGCAACTATTAAAGAAAGTTCAAAAACACACTGATGCTTTAGAAGGAAAAACAAAGCATTAAGAGCTGGGGGTGAAAACTTTTGAAAGGAATAAGAATGTGTAAATTTCTCTTATTTTGCCTAAATATCATATATTTTTTCATTTAGTATTGCCCTTCAGCAGCTAAAGAGGATACTTACATGTTCCCCAGAAATGGGTTACATTTACCCTGATCTTCAAATTCAAAAAGATTTCACTCCCTGGCTCTTAATGCATTGTTTTTCCTTCTGAAGCATCAGTGAGCATTTGAACCTTCCATAATAGTTGCATATGAGTCCCTCAGTTGTCCTCAATGTGAAAAGGAAAAAATGGATCTTAAAATCATACAGTCACTGCTGGAAAGGGTTCAAATACACAACATGCTGAAAAACCAAAGAATCTGTGGGACCTGAAGGATTTTTCTGAAGAACAGCAAGCAGTTTAACTGTTTAGGACAAACAAGAGACTCCTGAACAACTATCACTAAACAAAAACACAGCTATAGATCATTCAAGTAACAACACAGTATTAAGTAAACTTTTGAACATAATCATTTTTAGTATATGCGGACTATATGTAAAAGTCTTTTATTATGTCTAATTAATCTATTATTTGTTCCAGAGCAAATAGTGACGATTTTGAATTAGTAACTTGAGATTTGTATCCATGGTGGAAGGAAGTAGATCACACAAAGAGGGTTTTTAAAGACACTTAATTGTTGTTTCTTATGTATTTACACACACGTTCTGTCAAACTATTACCAAATCTTGACCATGCCGATATACAGCCATATATGAGCAATATTACACAGAGTAGCTGTGGACACTGAATGACTTTCAGCAATGCAGCAATCTGTCACACCACATTATAAAGTGACCAAACAGCTCACTGTGATATCTGCTGAAAAGATAAGTGTGTTACATATTGCCTCCTTGAACAAACATAAGTCCCCTAAATTGGTGTCCCATGGGTAAACACAGTTTTCTAAAGTTCAGTGCTTTTTGGCCGGGAAACTTTTGCAAGTCTTTCTGGAATGCATGTGGTGATGACACCCATTAGTGAGATGACCACCTTTAACTTGTTCCCATATTGGGCCGCGGACTCAGAGAAGTGCCCTTTGACACTTACATGAGTATTAGTCTGATGTAGCGGGTTCATTAGCGCTGCCACATCCTGCCCTCCAGCATCGCCCTCCTCCGTCTACCTCGTCATCTGATGGGCTAGTTAATGACTTTAACCAATCAAATGGAACAAATTAAACGGGGCCAGTCATCTAACCCTTTGATTGGCTTGTTCATGTCCCTAACAGATCAGACCGAACCAATTAGAGTCCTCCGTGTTCACTCAAACTGTCAGAAATCTGAATAAGGTTTGGAGGATGTTGTAAAGTGCTGGACTTTTCTCTGAACTCGCTGACCAGTGACTCACATCACAATGAGTCAAGGTGGATTGGGTTTCGCCAAACATGCGCGTTTTGGCACAGGCGTAAAACACGCAGTGTAAACCTGCGGTCAGCCACTGTGGTCTGGCAATGGAGACGTGAACCACAATCATCAGACCGCTGAGTTGAAAAATAAAGATGAGGAGGTGAGTATTTGGACACAGCGTTAAGGCCTGTTCACAACAAGAGCGAAACGTAAAAGTGATAAATCGCAGACAAAAGGTCTAATTACAATGAGTAAATTGGAAAAGCCTTCCATAATCAGGCAAAGTTTAATCTCCACTATGAAGTGCTCTGTTTTTTAACTCAAAGTCTGTTTTGAGTGAATATCCATGGTGAATATTTCCTCTCTGTGTGAATTGGCCTTTACAGTACTTGGAGACGAGGCTACACCATGAATTATTCTTAATATAGCAACTTTTTTTTGCTGCTGGAAGTTGTTTATCGTTCATTTTTTTGCCCTAAAAGCTGTTAAACACTCAGAGGACACACCAGGGAGCATCAGCTCTAAATGTTCTCCTCTGTAATAAAAAAAAACATAATAAATAAAATAAAAATTTACACTTGGAAACATGAGCTGTGGTTTATGTGCTGCAGCTTTAAACACTGGAATCGTGTATTTAGCCTCTTCTATGAACAACAGCTGAGAGAGCATTTTAATAGATGTGGGATCTATGAGGCTATATTAGTCATTTATCTTTACATAACGGGATTATGGTGCGTGGGAGGCATTTCGCAAGGGAAATGAAAGCCAATCTAAACGCTGTGGCTTGATTGGGCTCTTTAAGACAAGAAACCTGAGGAAGTATGAAACCACACAATAGAGATGTGCTAGATTAACCACATGGTCATCCTCAAAGGTGGACTGCCTTACTATAAAGACTTTATAGGTTATTAAAGGGGCAGTTCACCCAAAATTGAAAGTCTAAAATTTGTAGGACTTTTTTGTGTGGAGCACAAAAGATGATGTTTTGACACGTACATAAAAACAGTTCATATGTGACCCTGGACCACAAAACCAGTCTTAAGTAGCACGGGTATATTTGTAGCAATAGCCAGACATATATTGATATGAAAATAATAGATTATGATTAGGAGATTAAGTAAAGATCATGTTCCATGAAGACATTTTGTAAATTTCCTACTGTAAATATATCAAAACTTAATTTTTGATTAGTAATATGTATTGCTTCGAACTTCATTTGGACAACTTTAAAGGTGATTTTCTCAATATTTTGGTATTTTTGCACCCTCAGATTCAAAATCCTATCCTAACAAACCATACATTAATGGAAAGCTTATTTATTCAACTTTCAGAATTTCAATTGACCCTTATGACTGGTTTTGTGGTCCAGGGTCATATATGACTTTTGTGGGATATTTAAAGTCTTCTAAAGCAATATGATATCTTTGAGTGAGCAACGGACTGTTATTTAAGTTATGTAAATCTTGCCCTTTGTTGCCCTAGCATGTTTAGTTGTGCAACATGTAAGAATCAATGGTGTTTGGTGTCACTAAATTTGCTTAAAATAGCAACTAAAATAAATTTTCACATAACAACTTTCAACTTGACACAGTTACTTCTGGCTTCTTGATTGTAACTGATTGCACTGAACTGAACGAACTTAAAGGGATAGTTCACAAAAATTAAAATTCTGTCATTCACCCTTATGTCATTCCAAACCCATAAGACCTTCGTTCATCTTCGGAACACAAATCAAAATATTTTTGATGAAATCCGAGAAATCAATTCTTTTTCAACCTGCATGGACAGCAACGCAACTTCAAGGCCCAGAAAGTTAGTAAGGACATCGTTCAAATTTTATCTTAATTTTATGAAGCTCTAAAAATACTTTTTGTGCACAATAAAAAAAAAAAAAACTTTATTCAACAATTTCTTCTCCTCTGTGTCAGTCTTTGACACAAATAAAGTCGTTATTTTTGTTTTATTTTCACACAAAAAGTATTATCGTAGCTTCATAACATTACAGTTGAACCATCAATGTCACATGGACTATTTTATCAACGTCCTTACTACCTTTCTGGGCCTTGAATGTGTATTGCTGTCTACACAGGGTCAGAAAGCGCTTGGATTTCATCAAAAATATCTTAATTTGTCTTCCGAAAATGAACAAAGGCCTTACGTGTTTGAAATGACAAATTAATAAAGATTTATTAAACTATTTTCATTTTGTGTTCCACAGAATAAAATAAAAATGTTAATTTTGGGTGAACTGTTCCTTTAAGAAGGCAAACTATGGCTCATTGGAAATGGGAAACACAGATTGGAAAGATACAACGGGTTTGATTACACACACACACACACATTAAATATAAGACACTGAACAAATGACCATTGTGCTTACTTAGCCGGACATAGCTGATGTTTCAGCGTGTGTGTATATGTGTGTATATGTGTGTATATGTGTGTGTGCAGTTGTGATCTCGACGGGAGACAATGAGAGCCCCTGCCGAGCACGGGAACGGTCGGAAATACAGGGATCTGACTGCAGGCGCTCTCAATTGGCCCATCATTATTCTTGACACAATTCCTCTCGTTTTCTCTCTCCATCCCTCACTTCTTTCCTCCACCTCCTCCTTCGCTCCGTGTCTCTATGACTGTCCGTGTTATTGTGCTCGTAATGACCTGCAGCCCCCCAAACCCTCCTACATCCTCCACCACTCCAAGTGATGACAGCCAGACAGCCAGATATATGGATAGATAAATAGACAGATAGATAGATAGATAGATAGATAGATAGATAGATAGATAGATAGATAGATAGATAGATAGATAGATAGATAGATAGATAGATAGATAGATAGATAGATGGATAGACAGATAGATAAAAACAGAATAGGACACAAGGCAGCAGTCTCCCGCACCCAAATGTCAAACCCGTGCAAACAAAGAGTGTGAGTAATTTTCTCATTCTATCGTCCTACACTAATCATGGTCCTCTCCCTCCCATTTTCTGTGTCTTTCTTCCTCTCAGGACCAACTAAACCCAAGCCGCTAAACTAATGGCATTAATAAGTCTCCGAAACGACGGCTCTCTCCTCCTCTCATCCTTTATCTTTCCCCGTGCGGCCATTACCCCCACCGCATTCTGCCTCCAGTTCGCAGCTTCAGGGCCTTCGTAGATGTCGAACGGAGGAAAAGAGGGGAAAAAATGAGGGAACGTGAGGAGGAGAGAACAAACAGAAGGGTGGAATATATCAAAAAGAAACCGAGCGCCAAGACGCCTGTTTCTCTCCATCCATCTGTCGCTTCCTTCCCTTGTTCCTTTCGTTAGTTCTGTTCTTTTATTAATGTGGTGTCTGTTAGGGATGAGCCTTGTCCTCATGAAACCGAAGACAGCTGTGTTTACCTGGATTCGCGCTGTTGATACGGTCCGCGGGGTCAGGTTTGGGAGATTTGGCCGGCAGACCATATGGACCTGCGGACACATGATTGAGAAACCGTTTAGTAATAATAATGCAGTCAACCTGCACACAACATAACAAAAACAAATATGCTACAGTATCACAACCTTGATTTAAAGGAACAGTTACCCTCAAAAATGAAAATTCTGTCATTAATTACTCACCCTCATGTCGTTCCAAACCTGTAAGACCTTTGTTCATCTTTGGAACACAAATTAAGATATTTTTGTTGAAATTCTAGAGCTTTCTGACACTGCATAGACAGCAAGGGTCAAATTGATGGAAGAAATAGTTGAACAAAGTCGTGATTTTTAGTGCTGGGCAACGATTAATCACGATTAATCACATCCAAAATAGAACTTTTTGTGTACATAATATATGTGTGTGTACTGTGTATATTTATTATGTAGATATAAAGACACACATGTGTCTTATGTAATATGCAAAAAGTATTCTCTTAGCTTCATAAAATTTCGGTTGAACCACTGATGTGACATGGACTATTTTAACAACGTCTTTACTATGTTTCTGTGCCTTGACGGTGGTAGGATCCTTGCTGTCTATGCAGGGTTCAAAAATCTTTTGGATTTCATCAAAAATATCTTCCTTTGTGTTCCGAAGATGAACGAAGGTCTTACAAGTTTGAAACGACATGAGTAATTAATGTCAGAATTTGTATTTTTGTGTGAACTTTCCCTTTAAATTAAACTTTGCCATCACAGGAATAAATTACATTTTAAAATATATCAAAACACAAAATAGTTCTTTTAAATTTTACAAATATTTCACAATATTACAGTTTTTGCTATATTATCAAATAAATGATAAGCAGATATGTGACCCTGGACGACAAAACCAGTCTTCAGTAGCACAGGTATATTTGCAACAGCCAAAAATACATTGTATGGGTCAAAATTATCGAGTTTGGATATTAAGTATTATGTTCCATGAAGATATTTTGCAAATTTCCTACCATAAATATATCAAAACTGTATTTTTGATTAGTAATATGCATTGCTAAGAACTTCATTTGGACAACTTTAAAGGCGATTTTCTCAGTATTTGGATTTTTTTGCACCCTCAGATTCCAGATTTTCAAATAGTTGTATCTCGACCAAATATTGTCCTATCCTAACCATACATCAATGGAAAGCATATTTATTCCGCTTTCAGGTGGATGTATAAATCTCAATTTTAAAAAATTGACTGGTTTTGTGGTCCAGGGTCACATACATCAGCTATTCAGTATCAAGGTTCATATGAATTAATATGCCAGTCATCACAAATTGGATCTGCATAAGTCTTAAAGGTACACAAACAGTCTGTTTAATTTTAAAGGAGAGAGAGCAGGTACAAAAACATCCTGTAAATATTAATTACAACTGCAATATATTAGTATAAAAAACAAAAGTGTACAATAGGGTTCAATAGTGTCAATAGTGGGTTTACATGTTTTATGGGGACATTCCATAGGCGTAATGGTTTTTATACTGTACAAACCGTACTTTCTATGGCCCTACACCTACCCTACACCTAAACCTAGCCCTCACAGGAGATTGTGCACACTTTTACTTACTCAAAAAAACTCATTGTGCATGATTTATAAGCCTGTTTCCTCATGGGGACCTGAGAAATGTCCCCACAAGGTCAAAATCTACTGGTATTCCTATCCTTGTGGGGACATTTGGTCCCCACAACGTGATGAATACCAGGTACACACACACACACACACACACACACACACACACAGAGTCATCTCTGAGCTTATGGTGAGCTGTCACACTTGTCAAAATGCCATGACAGTCTGTGTGTGTTTGTGTGTGTGTGCAGGCACATCTCATCAGATATCTCCAACCGAAACGGCTTTTATTTAGATGACAAACAAAACAGACGTGACCTTTCAGCCACGAAGCAGATAACAACTGCAGTGAGAGAGTGAGAGTAAAAAAAGAGAGACTGAAAGGGATTTTTAAGTAAAGTCAATAAATGTTGTGGAAAAAAACTCTAAACCACAGCCAAATATGGAAACCGAAAATAAAAAAAAGCCAAAATGTTTCATAGTCTTTGAGCTGTGTTAATCCTCTCTTATTCAATAGTGTAGTGCGATAGGCATGACTGATAAATAACTCTAAACACACAACAGACACGAGTGTTTGTGGTGTACTGTTACGGCTCAGGAACTTGTGTCCACAGTCTGTTGGGATTCACTTACCGCTGTTTTCCTGAGTTTAATAATGAAAACTAACAAGGGGCCAACAGCGTGTGTGTTTGCATGTAAACAAAAAGCTATTGGTCACAAGTGTGTGCCACTGAGAGAAACGCTTTACTGAGCCTAAGTTTCTGCAAATCCAGCATCCGTAACTGTTTCAGGTGACCAACCCTCTGGCTTTGTCTGCCGATACGGTCCCTAGAGTGTGTATGCACGTGTGTTACTCACTCTGTCCCACTTTCAGCACCACCTTCATGCCCTGTGTAGCGCAAACTCCTCCTCTCATGCTCTCCAGCCCCTGACGCGTCCCATCTGATGTAGCTGTGAAAGAAAAGAAGAGATTTACTTCTTATTTTATCTTACACTC
>NC_133363.1:51015055-51126371 GCF_049309525.1 Garra rufa
GTTCCTCTGGTGGCGGTGCCCGCTGACGTTCCTCTGGTGGCGGTGTCCGCTGACGTTCCTCTGGCGGCGGTGCCGGCTGATGTTCTCCTGGCGGCGGTGCCTGCTGAGGTTCCTCTGGCGGCGGTGCCCGCTGATGTTCCTCCTGAGTTCGGTCACGCCCTGCCCGAGCTCCCAGGCCCTGCGCTGGTCTTGCCCAGCCTCGCGGATCCTTCGTCTCCGGCCCTGCTGCCGTTGCACGGGCCTGGCCCGCCATCCCTCCCCCTGGTTCACCATTCCCCCGTTCCTCCTCCCTCCAGATTGGTTTTCGGCCTTGTGGAACGTCTAGGAGCCGTTCCGTAGAGGAGGGGTTCTGTCATGGGTTTGGGCTGCGGTGTTTTCCTTTCTCCACTTGATGTCGCTGTCTTTTTCCTCCACACTCCATGCCTCATCACGAACACCTGTCATTCCCTGATCACACAGCTGTCTCCTATCACCCAGCACTATATTAGTCTCCCCTTTCCCACCACTCTTTGAGTTTGGATTGTTTCCTGTTCCTGTCTACAGTGTTTGTGTATCCTGCTCCTGTCTAAACCCTGTCGTGTGTGCCGTGTTGGCCTTTGGTTTGTTTGTTTGTTTATTTGTGTTTATTTAAATAAATATTCTCCTCACCTGCATTTGGACCCAGACCTCATTTCAGCTCGTGACACATAGCCCCTAGACCTCAGTTATCATGAAAAAAGCCAGGAAATTTCGATTTTGACAATATGGGACCTTTAACTTTGAACACCAAACTTGTTTTTTTTTTATCATCCATTCTGGTGTTAATATTTTATTGCCTCCCTGGGGTGCGAATACCGTGGCGCGAATTGACCGTTAATTCGCGTAATGCGCAAATCGCGCAAGTTGAAAAATCTGAACTTTGGCGAAAATTTGCGCTGCGTTAATCAATCAGGAGCTTGCCCTAGTAGTGAAGGAGACAGAAATCCGAACCACCAATGGAGGACAAAATCATCCTTGCTGTATGTGAAATTCACTTCACAGCAGACACGAATTCGCCTCATGGGAAAGGCTAAGTAGTTGTAAAATACGGCGATTAAGCTCAATTTGCTGGCTTTAACTAGCTTGTTAGTCTGAATATGTATATATACATAGCTCAAATTGAGTAAAGAGCGTTTTTTACAATTTACCAGATTGTCCGACCTCCGCACTCACTTTCTTCACAGCATTCGTGCGAATCGCGTCATTTGAGCCGCCTCGTTCGCGAGAATCGCACCGCAGGGAGGTCTATCGCGTCTTTGCATTGACTTATGTAAATCACTCCCGCTTAACACGCCATTCGCGTCTGGTGGGTGTTAAAGGGGTCATCGGGTGCCACATGCACTTTTACAAGCTGTTTGAACTGAAATGTGTGTTAGGAGTGTGTGTACACAACCACCCTAGAATGACAAAGATCCACCCAGTAGTTTTCTTTTAATTTAGTAAAATAATTTGCCCCTTCTCAAATCGATCCGTTCTCAGATGCCTGTCGGTGTGCCGTCAGCTCCCACGACAGTTGATAGACAGTTCCATGGCTTTAGCACAGACCCACCCTGAGTGAGAAGTAAACTGACACGACGCTGGAGCAGAATGTTGCCTAAGCGAGTGTGGAGTACAGTTATTGGATGTAACAGCAAACACAGCAGTCATCATTTACTATGGACATCTGAGCCGCCGAGGACACAGTGGCTGAATTTTGTTTCTGAATGTGGCCGTCGATTTACCTAAATGGGTTCATGCTTTTGCGAATCATTTCTCACCAGACTGCTTTATAAACGAGGGTCAGTATATAGCAGTTTTTGCTAGGAAGCTGCTCCTGAAAAACAGATCTGTATAAACTATTCATGTTCCTGCTTCTTCACCAGATATGAGTGTAATTTATTTTTCTATGAATCTTTGCAAATCGCCTTTTCTAATAATGTGCTAAAAGTAAGCACGTTTCACGATGAATGAAAGTATAACTTACACTCTCAGAGAACATGGTTATGTCGTCTTCTCTACATCCGTCTCAATATAATTCCTAATAGCACGTTTATAATGAACAAAGCATTAAGTTGATTGTCTATTTACAAACTGTGTACATTGTCTTAAAACTACATTAAGCTTAGCTTTGTAACGCTAGATGGTTTAAAACGGTGTCTGTTAATGATCAAGAAGTCATGTACAATGATTATTAAATAGTTTTGAATCAGTTACAACTGCATTAAGAATGTAACTTTAACGCAATACCTGCAAAATAGTGTTTACAGCCTGCAACTGCATATGAGTAAAGACCATAACTACTCACATTTATGTATTTCAATATTATAACGGGGTAGTTATGTTAACCGATCACTTATTTGCTCTTGTTCAATCAGCTATACCTCACTAAACACATCGCGTTCGTATCTGTACCTCCGTAAACACATTGCGTTTGTATCTCTCTCAGTATGCTACCCTGCCAGTAGCCTACATACAAAGATAAATTAAAAGTGACTTTAAGTTTACTAACCATTCAGAAATGCCCTGTTCAAGCCGTAATTGCCGAACTTCTTCGCGGGTGTCTTCTTGTTCCGGGTCCAACTCCGGTTCAAATTGATATGGTTGCACAGATGTGTTTTCAAAGCCTCCCGCGACCATTATTTCTCCAAATAATACGAGTAATATTGTAGTATCCCCTCAACTGTTGTCTAGGCAACACCCCATGTGCGATGTGATGACAGGCCCCACAGAACTGAGGGGCGGGGTGAGCAAAGGTTCATATCATTTAAAGGGGTCATCGGGTGCCACATGCACTTTTACAAGCTGTTTGAACTGAAATGTGTGTTAGGAGTGTGTGTACACAACCACCCTAGAATGAAATAGATCCACCCAGTAGTTTTCGTTTAATTTAGTAAAATAATTAGCCTCTTCTCATATCGAGCCGTTCTCAGATGCCTGTCGTTGTGGCGTAACACCGACAGAGGCCTCTCCTGCCATAGTTGATAGACAGCAGTGTTTTAGCATAGACCCGCCCCCAGTGAAGTAGACTGACAGCACTGAGGGAATGTGACCGCTCATCTATCTAAGTGGGTTCATGTTTACACGAATCATTTCTCACCATACTGCTTTATAAACGAGGGTCAGTATAAAGCTTAGCTTTGTAACACTAGATGGTTTAAAACGGTGTCTGTTAATGATTAAGATGTAACCTTAGCACAATACCTGCAAAAGTGTTTACAGTCGGCAACTGCACGAGTAAAGACTATAACACTCACATTTATGTATTTCAATATAAGGATGGGGTAAGTTATGTTAACCATCACTTTTTTGCTCTTGTTCAATCAGCTATGCCTCAGTAAACACACCGCGTTCCTCTCTTTACCACAGTAAACACATCGTGTTCGTCTCCACAGTAAACACACCGCGTTCGTATCTCTCTCAGTACTCTACCCTGCCAGTACATATAAAAATAAATCACAGTGACATTAAGTTTACTAACCATTCAGACATGTCCAGTATAAGCCGTAATTGCCGAACTTCTTTGCGGGTGTCATCTTGTTTCGGTTCCAACTCCGGTTTTTAAATTAAATTTTAAATAGATGGGGTTGTCTTCAAAGCCCCCCAAGTGCCGCTTCCCCCCAAACTATACAACTATACCCCCAACTGTTGTCTAGGCCAGTCATTCCCAAAGGCGGGGTCCCGACCCACAAGTGGGTCGCGGGAAATATTGTATGGGTCGCCAAGTCGAGCACTATTTTTCAGTGCGCTATATACTCTTGATTAAAATTTGTAGTTCACCTATTAGCCGCACGAGGGAGCTCGTTGTTTTCTTCTTCTGCTTTCTTTTTTTTGTTGTTGTTCTTTAGCTGCGCTCTGCATCGCCTGTTTCAGACTCCGTCTGCAGTGCGTATGCGTTGCGTATTTTTTTCCGCACCCATGTTAACGGATTGGAGCGTTCACACTGCACGCGGTTGCAGTCCAGCAGTGCGTCCCAGAAGCAGTGCGTTTGCAGCAGAGCAGCGATCATTTCGGCAGAGTCTATTTTTTGCTGTGCTGCAAGCGCTGCATGTGCTGAATTAAAGTGACAGCGCATTGTTCGCTGTAAAAATGAACATGGATTGACACGAAAATGTCCCATAAATGCATATAAATGAAGTCCACTTTTTCACAGTCAACATGTGGCTTTTTGGCTAGGTTTAAAATAAGGAAAAGTGCAGTTTTAAAGAAAAAGGCAACATTGCAAAGCATTGTTTTTAATAAAGATTTAATGTGAAAGAAAAGCATGAGAGCCGACTGTTTCTGTCTGTGGTAAGTTTTAATTAAAATATTTTTTGATAGCCCAATTTCAGTTAGAAAAGGAAGCTATAGCCTCCCTATGTTGTGTTTAAATGTGTTGCAACTTGCTTGAGCAACTTAATATACAAATCTAGAAGTCAAGTGCATTGAATAATATGTTGTTTTTTATTGAGTTTAAACGTGAAAATGTCTGTTACTGTATTAGTGTACTGTGATAAAAGAGGATCACAATGCTGAAAAAGCACTTGTGGATTTGAAATCAAAATAACGGATAAATATTGTGTTTGTGGTAAACAGCATTTTCTGCAAATCTGCATTTTACTTAAATAAAAAAAAAAAAAGTGCTTTGTCAAATATCTGTATCTCTTTTAAATAGTTAAGTTGAAGCGGCGTCCAATCGCCACATACAGGCAAGATAGTGGGATCCTCCGTGACTCGTTTGCTGTCCGTATTAAAGAGTATCTTTGCTAAGTTTTGCTTGCATTGATTTATTTTAAATGAAACACACGAAGACAAACAGATACAAAAAAATACCAAAACAATAAGCAATACGGTCAACAGAAAGTTGGCCCCACTACTCGCCAATCCTACAAACAAATGAACCGCCACATAAGATATAGAAAACGGAAGTGATCACCAGTGAACCCTCGTGACAGTGATTAACCAATAAGAAAAAACAACAACAAGTTTAATGCTCCTACATTCCGGCCCCATGATTATTACATATAAAGAAAAAGTAATAATCATCAACCATAAATCAACAACCATGAACATACAAAACATACAAATTCATATTATAAATACATGTCCATCAATTAATCAGTCCATAATAAAAAATGTCCATATTTCTTCTTAGAAAAGTCTCAAAAAAGGGTCAAAAAGAGTCAGACCAAAAAATTCAAAAGAATCTGTATACAAGTCAGTCATTATGTCCTCATCAGTACGTCAGTAAGTCATTGAGCGCTCAAAAAAAAAAGAAATCAATTATAAATCTTCTTCAGCTTCAAGTAGTAAGCAAATCTTGGTGACCGGTCTGTCCAAGCAATTATACCTTGTCTTAATCCTTACTTGGCGGATCAAACCTCTTTTGTCTGGTATAGTTTGAATGATTTTACCCATTAACCATGAGTTCCGAGGGGCAGTGTCATTGACAACAAGTACAACATCTCCAACTTGAAAGTTCCTTTTCTTCACAAGCCATTTCTGTCGTTCCTGTAGCTGAGGTAGATATTCCTTTACCCACCTCCTCCAAAACAGGTCGGCCATGTACTGTACTTGTCGCCATCTACGTCGTGCATAAAGATCTTCATTCTGAAACAAACTTGGAGGTAAAGAAGGTTGAGTCTTTAACAGCAACAGATGATTGGGTGTTATAGCTTCTAAATCGTTGGGATCCATTGATGATCTAGTAAGAGGACGGCCATTAATAATGGACTCCAATTCACATAAAAGTGTATGGAGACCCTCTTCAGTTAAACTCTGCCCTCTCAGGACTGAATTCATAATCCTCTTCACTGATCGAATCATCCGCTCCCATACACCTCCGTGATGAGATCCTGTAGGAGGGTTAAAAATCCATCTAATACCCTTTTGGATTAGAACATCACTGATCCTATTGTGGTTCCAGTTTTGTATAGCTTCTCTTAACTCTCGTTCAGCTCCTACGAAATTGGTTCCATTATCAGAACGCAACTCTGACACTTGACCACGACGTGCTATAAACCGTCGTAAAGAATTAATGAAAGAGTCTGTGTCCAATGTTGTCAACACTTCAATGTGTACAGCTCTGATGGACAAACAAGTGAAAATGACTCCATATCGCTTCACAGTAGTTCTTCCACGTTTTATCTCAAATGGACCGAAACAATCCACTCCAACTCGAGTAAATGGTGGTTCATTTGGTAATACTCTGCTTAAAGGTAAGTTCGCCATCTGCTGGCAGCCTGCTGTTCCTTGAAGTCTTTTACAAATCACACATCTGGACAAAACTCTCCGTATGGCTGAACTTGCTCCCGAGATCCAATATTTTTGACGTAGTCTAGCCAACATATAATTTCGTCCGCTGTGTCCAACTTCTTCATGAATATGTCTTATAAGTAGCTCAGAAACATACAAATCCTTTGCCAGTATCACTGGGTGCTTCGATTCTTCAGGCATAACTGCGTTATCCAAACGTCCGTACATTCTTATGACGCCTGCATCAAGTGTTGGGTTAAGGCAATACAAAAAACTGCTCCGCTTTACTATCTCACCTCTTTGTAAAGATATCAGTTCCTCTGGGAACCTCATCTTTTGGGAAAAGCGTATGATCGCCATTTCACTTTCTTCTAACTCATCTACTGAAAGGTAACCGTCCCTGATACTAGATCGGAATTTACGCATGGATTCATTAATGGTATCTTTCAGTGACTGATTTGGTTCAGTGCAAACGAGAGATTCCCTCAGCTGTTTTCTCCTTTTACTCAGGGATAGAAGAATTTTCTTCAGCCTCAGAATCCAGGCCACTGCCTTCTTCAAACGTGTCCATGATGAATAGTAATTGACAAGCTGTGTTACAGTGCCACATCCCTCCTGAGTTTGAACCAGCAGTGTATTAACAATCACTTCTTGTTTAATTTCTGGATCCTGAACCAAACTTTTTCCCAAGTCAGTTGGGCTACTTGGCCACTCCTCCGGTGGCCTAGTAAGAAAGGGAGGGCCAGAAGTCCACATCTGTTCTTTAAGGAATAGATCTACCTTCAAGCCTCTTGAGGCGAAGTCAGCGGGATTGTTGGCAGAATTTGTGTGTCTCCACTGAGTAGTTTTGGATGTTTTCAAGATCTCAGACACTCGATTAGCAACAAAACACTTGAATCTGGAGGACTCATTTTGGATATATTTCAGCACAGCAGTGCTGTCAGTCCAGAACACTGAATCTTGTAATTTCATTTTCAGGTCTCTTTTCCACAGTTGGTCCATTCGACTGGCCAAAGTGGCAGCTGTCAGTTCCATACGAGGAATAGTGATAGATTTCACTGGTGCCACTCTGGCTTTACCCATCAAAAAGGCAGAATGCACCATGTTCCGACCATTATGTAAAAGCAAATATGACACAACGCCATAACCTTCCTCGCTGGCATCCGAGAAATGATGTAAATGAGCTACAGTGATCTCTCCAAACTCTACAGGCTTCAGACATCTTTTCATCTCAAATTTCTCCAAGCCATGCAGATCTTTGAGCCAATTTGTCCATCTCTGTACATATTTAATGGGTATAGCACTGTCCCATCCAACCCCTTCTCTGCAAAGATCTTGAAGGATCCTCTTTGCAGAAAGAACTACTGGAGCCAAAAAACCAAGGGGATCATATATGGCACTGATCACTGAAAGTATCCCTCTTCTTGTAAATGGTCTTTCTTTGATTACTATCTTGAATTTGAAGGTATCAGATTCAGCACACCACTGTACACCGAGTACTCTTTCTACTGGAAGCATGTCATGATTCAAATCAAGATCTTTGACTTCTTTCACTCTATCTTCTTCTGGTATCGCATTCAACACCACACGACTGTTGCTCAT
Source organism: Garra rufa (assembly GCF_049309525.1). NCBI lineage: Eukaryota > Metazoa > Chordata > Actinopteri > Cypriniformes > Cyprinidae > Garra > Garra rufa. The sequence continues at coordinate 51,022,886 of NC_133363.1, forward strand.
CCATTTGGTTAAGTGAAACCCACCTTTAGCACACATTGCCTTTAGTTCTTTATATAGCTGAATAGCATCAGACTCCGTAGGCACAGAAGAAAGACAATCATCCACATAAAAGTGATTCTGGACAACCTCTACTTTCCTCTGGTTAAACATGGCTCCATGGTCATCTGCACATTTTTTAAGTGCATAATTAGAGCAACTTGGGGACGAAGAAGCTCCAAATAGGTGCACAACCATTCTAAATTCCTCCAGGTCTTTACTCAAGTCGCCTTTTGACCACCACAGAAACCTCAACAGGTCAGAATCTTCTGCAGGAACCTTCACCTGATAGAACATAGACTCGATATCAGCCATTAAGGCAACAGGCTCCATTCGAAATCTAGTAAGAACACCTAATAAAGTGCTTGTTAGGTCTGGTCCCTGAAGGAGATGTCCATTTAATGATTCTCCCTGAAAAGAAGCACTACAGTCAAATACGACTCTGATCTTTTTCTTTTTTGGATGGTAAACCCCGTGATGGGGTATATACCACACACGACCATCATGCCTCTTAAGTTCCTTTTCAGGTACCTTCTCTGCATATCCTTTGGAAATCACATCCTCCATAAAGGCAGTATAATCTACATGAAATGCAGAATCTTTCCAAAATTTCCTTTGCAGGTTTAAAGCTCTCTGTTCTGCAACTATTCGGTTGTTTGGCAGGACCACATCTTTTCTCCTAAGCGGTAAACCAATACAATAATGACCATCTCTTAGTTTTACAGACTGAGACACTATATCCATGAACTGAATATCTTCTTTAGACATTGCAACCAGTTCATCCTGAGCAGTTTCAGGGAAATCAGTCCTAAACTGTTGTTTCCAAAGCTCATCCAATTTTGAGACAGATATCCTGTTCACAGTCACCTGAGGCTGGTCATTACAAAAAGTTCCATCTTTTTCCATTCCTTTAAGAGGTCCATTCACTGTCCATCCAAGTATGGTTTTAACCGCATATGGTCCATTCCTTTGACCACGAACAACTTGCCATGGCTCCAGTGCCTCTGGCACATTGGCTCCAATCAAGAGCTCAACTCCAGCTTCAATTAAGGGCAAAGTTACATGATTTAAATAAGGCCAGCGAACAAGATCGCTCTGTGTGGGAATGTTAGCCTTAGATACTGGCATGCTTTTCTGAGTATACACTTCAGGCAAGTAACAATAATGTGTCTGATCCAATCCAGCAACTTCTAAATCTTTGAGAACATAACTGGAAGTCAGTTTGTCTTGATTCATGGTTTTAAGCAGAATATTCAACCTTTTGCCAGACAGATTGAGTTTATTCATGAGACTTTCAGTACAGAAAGTTGATGAACTGCCTGGATCTAAAAAGGCATAAGTCTCCACAATCTTGGTTCCATTCTTAGCTTTAACACACACTGGAAGAATGGACAAGGCACAAGCATCTTCACCGGCCCCAGTAAGACTGTTTGACTGAACTGAGATCAGGGCATTGCCTATTGCTTGCTTTGGTTCGACGGTTTTATCTTGTCGAAAAATATGAAGAATACTGGGGTGTTTAGAGCCGCACACTCTGCATGTAATCCGCTTCTTACAATCTCGACTAATATGGCCTGTACCCAAACAACCAAAACAGACTCTTTTCTTTTTCAAGAATTCCAGCTTTTCTTTATGGGACCTTTTGGCCAACACAGTGCATGAATTTAAGAAATGTTCATCACCACAACAAAGACAGGCCACACTTGACTTGTTGGTTTCCTTAGCATCTTCAGTACCAGTCACAGCAACGGTGGTAGCAAAACTACTGCCCTTCATCTTAGAACGATACGGATTTCGACTGACAGATAAAGGAGCCTCCAAAATGTTTCCGAACACAGGATCGGTAGCAATTTTTACCTGCTTCTCTACAAAATCCACAATATCCTTAAATACTGCCTGCGCATTCCGTTTTTCCTGCAGCTCACATGCCACTGCTCTCCATTTATCTCTGAGCTTAAAGGGCAACTTGGAAAGAATAGTTTGCATGTTAGTAGCCAAGTTTAACTCTTTCATGTAACACACATCATCCATGGCATTACAACAGGCTCTAAGGAAAAGATGATAATCCTGCAAAGCCCTAGTATCTTCAGGTCTTATAGCCTTCCAAGAAAGCACTTTGTCCATATAGGCAGACGATATTTTAAGTTCATTTCCAAAATGTTCCTTAAGTAAGGCCTTGGCTTTCAAATAGCCCTGTGTGGAAGCCATATGCTGACAACTTTTGACGAGTTCTCTAGGTTGACCTCGAGTATAATGCTCCAGAAAATAGAAACAGTCACCATAATTATTTGCCCTTTTCTCCACAACCTCCTCGAATGAGCGTATGAAAGATTGATACTGCAAGGGATCTCCATCGAAAGGCAGAATATCTCTGTGAGGAAGTAATGAAGTATTGCACTGTTGTACCAACATAGCAGTAATTTCATTTTGTCTCTCCATAAGATGCACCATATTTCCTTGTTCATCATCAGATAACGATTGCCTTAAAGCAGGTACATCACCACCACGGTTAGAGAATTGCTGTCCACTGAATGATGCACTTAACTGTAATGGTGTTATAGAACTGGAACTTGGTTGTTGCAGAGAGTGAGGCTGAGTATTCTTTACATCCACATCCCTTGTTGAATTACTGACAGACCGAGACTTAACAGGTGCATGAACTTGAACTGATGCTGTTGCCATCACATTGGAGGAACTCATTTTGTCACTTTTCTTTCTTGATTCACTAATTTCCAGATGCACACTTGGGTCTGATATAGCAGCTCTGTACACATTAACCTTAGCCATAGACACAGCTATTTGAGTTTGAAGGTCAATTTGTTCTTTCTTCTTTCTTAAACGCTCCTCCTCTTCTTCCACCTCATGCTTCCTTTGCAGCATTTGCTGGCGGGCTAACAAAGCTGCCATTTCAGCTTCCACTTGAAGACGAGCAGAAGATGTAGATGATCTACCAGATCGAGAACCTGAAGAAGAGCTCCTATTACCAGACTTTTTACTGCATGTGTTGGAAATGCTATCAGTTGGCTTAATGTCATCCGTAAAATGATCAGAAGGCAATGCATTGCACTCTTCACTTTGAGTCAGAGTTCTTTGTGGATTTGCACAATCAGAGGCTGTAACAGCAGGCAATTGATCATGTAAAGAAGATGAATTTTCAGCAACAGACATGGTCTTCATCAGTGTTGCATCTATAGCAGACTGAGGTAACACCAAGCATTCATTCATTTGATCAGACAATGCTAAAGCTGGAGCAGACACAGTTTTCTTGAAGAATTCAAGATCAAGCAGCCATTTTTCCACATCTTCAATAAAACCTTTGTTGAACCGTGAAACTGAGCCATACCATTCATTTTGCTTAGTTTGCTCCTCAACAGGAAGTAAAGGAATCACACTTTCATGCAACAAGGTGGCATCATCTCTCAGAAGTTTTAATGTCTCCAGTAAAGAATAAACCTTAGGTGCATTTTCACCATTTTGCATCAGATCTTTCATTGAACCAATCAAATTCTTTATTTTATTCACTTTGGATTTGCGATCCCTTTGTAACGATTCAACTTTTAATTCCCACGCCTTTGCTGTAAGCTTACGCTCCCTTATACTCTCGACAACCACATCAGCCTCGTCTTCATCCATTTTCTCTCATCAAAACTTCAACTTTACATTCAGCTTTCACAGCAATCCATTTAAATCACTCGCAATCAACTGCGCGAATCCCATCACTGCATGTAACAGACATGACGTAAACGCCGCGTTTCCAAAGGAATGCAGTTGATTCAAATATGTAGCAGCGCGCTACACAGCCAGCACAACCAACACAGTGTCTCCAATAGACAAGCCAGCAAGCAGATAAATAATAATCTGTTTCACATACCGGTCCAAGTGCTGTGCTTCTCGTGTCCGTTGCCTCCTACAATCCACAGCTGCGTTCCAATACAGCATATAAACGGAGTTTCTTGATAACAAGCGCCGCTTTCTGTTGACTAATGAAGCGGCGTCCAATCGCCACATACAGGCAAGATAGTGGGATCCTCCGTGACTCGTTTGCTGTCCGTATTAAAGAGTATCTTTGCTAAGTTTTGCTTGCATTGATTTATTTTAAATGAAACACACGAAGACAAACAGATACAAAAAAATACCAAAACAATAAGCAATACGGTCAACAGAAAGTTGGCCCCACTACTCGCCAATCCTACAAACAAATGAACCGCCACATAAGATATAGAAAACGGAAGTGATCACCAGTGAACCCTCGTGACAGTGATTAACCAATAAGAAAAAACAACAACAAGTTTAATGCTCCTACAAAGTGGAAGCATGACCTTAAAAATGGTCATACATATTTTGTTGATGCATAAATTCTCTTCGTGATATATGAACTATATGGGCTTAATGTTTATTGGGTCACAAGGATTTATCGACTTTAAAATGTGGGTCCCCAGAAAAAAAGTTTGGGAAACACTGGTCTAGGCAACACCCTGTGTGCTATGTAATGACATGCCCCACAGAACTGAAGGGCGGGGTGAGCAGAAGTTCATATGATTTAAAGGGCCAGGTACTGATATCGCTTGCTGAGAACAGAGGCATTTTTTACCAGGTAAAATGAGTGGTTTTTTACACTACCATAGAGAATTTTTTATCAAAGTATATTACAAACTTTTCATTTGGACCCTAAAGCATCAGATTAACTTGTGGAAAATGGGCATCGGATGACCCCTTTAAAGGGCCATGTACTGACATCGGTTGCTGAGAATAGAGCTATTTTTACCAGGTAAAAATTAGTGTTTTTTTACACAACCATTGAGAATTTTTAATCAAAGTATATTCCAAACTTTTCATTGGGACCCTAAAGCATCATATTAACTTGTGGAAAATGGGCATCCGATGACCCCTTTAAAAATATTAACACTTTCAAAAGTGGTAAAGTGTTAATTTTAACACTGAGAGAGTTAAATTCACTCTTTAAAATTTGCAGTGATAACTTTGCCTTGGAACTTAAACTTTTTAGAAACACTCATTTATTTGCACACATATGTTTTCCCACGCAACTTTTTTTGGTTTTAGAGGTTATCCCAACTCCAAATTTTCCTTTGATTATATCCTTGTTTTCATTAACAAGTTGGGGATGAAGTAACAGCTGTTCTTGCGTCCAGTTTGGTTTTCTTTTAAGTTTGTATATCTGACTATCAGCCATGATTATTCTATTCTGTTAATAATAAGGCTGTTTATATGCATATCAGCTAATTGTTTATGAGAAGCACACTTAAGGCTGACAATCAGCTGAACATATACTTGTTTAATTTGTAATGTTGTGGATTTTTATTGGTCAAAATGTGAACTAATCAAGCCATTTAGGTATCAAATGAAGCTACTATTATAATAATGTATTGCCTGTGTTTGAGAAGGCCCACATTAGAAAAACATAGCCGTCTGGGAATGTGCAGATATAGCTTATCTGCCTTATCTGCACGTCCTGTTGTGACCTAAATGAAAGATATATGATGGGGCCCCTTCCCTGACTGAGTGGTGGCCCCCCAGTCCGTTTCCTGATACCGGACTTAAGGAGAACCATATGTGTGGAATGTTAGAACACGCCTAGGAGAAACGCTATAAAGGAAGAATGCCAAACAGAGACCCGACAGATTCTCCTGCAGAGGGTTTCTCATTCTTTGTTACTTTGTTAATAAAGTCTTATCTTCTGGCTTCAAAACCCCAAGACTTATGTGATCTTTCAAAGCAGCGAGAGGAAAACCACTTCATATTGGCGTCACGAACAGGATGGAAAGGAGCACGGGTGAAAGACCATTTTGGGCTGTCTGGACTGAGCAACATAAACAGTGGCCACTAAAAAAAGGTAAGCAGTTTTGCTTGCATAATTAGTTTGTGTTGTTCAGCCAGGTCTGCCCGAGATGGTAAGAACACTCAGATATTTGCTCTTCCAAATTTAAAAGAACAAAAAAGGGGTTTTGAGTCCAAAAGAACTAAAATGCATGCATTGATCTGTGTTTTCTGTTGTTTTGGTTTTGAGAAGAATAGGGAATACAGATTTTAATATTTTTATAAGTGTAAAGTTTATGTTAGATGTTTAAAGTGTTAAAAGAGAAGTCCTAGGCAAAAGACCTACAAGAGGTAGGCTTTATTTCTGCAAGGGTTGCCTTCATTGTGTAGAGGAAGTGAATCAATGAGACAGAGCGCAAACTTGCCAGATTGTTTCCCTGTGTTGAGGAAGTGTATCAGGGAATGTTAAGTTGTTTAAGTGTATTTTTGATTTGTTTTGTGTAAGAGCTGAATATGATCAGTGTTTATTGTTAAGTGGGCCTTGAGGATAGCAATAAACGTGAAGCAGATAAAGTAAAGTCCTATGGATACCGCTCTGTAGAGGAGTTAGGAGGTTACAGAGGTAATGATAGGCAAAAATCCTTCAGAGTACTGCTTTTTTACTGTATGGAAAAGTTCAGTGAAAGAGAGAGTAGAACTGACAGGTCACTCAAGAAGAGTGTAGAAAAGTCTGTGTAAATGTATGTGTCAGTGTCTGTGTCTGTGTGAGTGAGGAGAAAAAACTCCAGAAAAGGGGGGACCAGATGTGCGTGCCCCTCCCGGACAAACACTTGAGAGTGGTCGGATTGCAGAGAGAGAGCCCTGAATAATAGGGACTAATTGATAATAATAAATAAAGAAAATGTTGAGTAAAAATTATAAAAGAAATAGACTTTGCAAAGTACTATAGTAAGAGATTCTTGATAGATGAATAAATAAGAGTGCACGTGCTTAAGAACATAATATTTTATATCTAATGACGTCTAAAATTTGTATCTTGTTATCCCTGGAAGACAGTATGGAAGTTAATCCATTACAGAGTTTCAGAGATTTGGGGTTGAATTAACTAAAAGATAACTTGTGTAATGTAATGTGGAATAAGAACAAGATTGGGTGACCAAGTTAATAGAAATTATGATTTAAAGGCCATAGACATTTTAAAATAGTAAGGGAACTTGGTGAATAAATATATGCTGATATGGAAAAATTCATTCACCATTACTAGATTATTCTGAACAATCTATGTGAATGTAAAAGAAAAAATAGGATGGAAATCTTTGTTTCACAATATGCATGCCATGCTGTTGTAGAAAGAAGAAGGATCATTTTGTTTTATTGTAGTATACTTAGATAATAAAGATAGCTGTTTTCTGCATTTTGCAAAGAAGAAACTGCTTGCTATTTTCGCAATGAAGAACTTGCTTTACTAAAATAGAATAAGGGAACTGCTGTTTTTAACCAGATGAAACTGACCATTGAAAGATTTGGCTGAAAAGTGAAATTTAGTTAGAGCTGATTGCTCAGACACAACTGAGGTCATAGTTTACTAAGATTCGATTTGATTAATGCAGTCTCTTGAGTGTTCAAATTTCAGATGACTTCGGGAACAGTGCCTTGACAAAGGAAAGCAAAGAACTGGAGTCTGTCTAACACTGTGATGAAGAAACAAAGACAAGGCTGTGGAGAGAAAAGGAGGGAGGGGCTGATGGGCTTTCAACCCCCCTCCTAAAAGAGGAACACACACTCCTGAATGGAGAAGGACTGACTTAAAGCAGGAAAAGGTGAACATTTCACTTGAGACCTTTCCTGAGAATGAAGAGAACATCTGGAAATGCAAAACTCTGGCAGGTTCAAGCAAAAGCCAGACTGAAGATACAAAAAACAATGGAGATCATAAAACCCAGCATCAAGCCTTTGACTGCCATCACAGACTGACGATCCAGTGCAACAGTCAAACAGCTTCGATTGACTGATGATCTACACAGAAGAACTTCCATCACTTCCCATCGTGTGTACAGGTGCTGCATATCTAATGATCACTATAGAGACTGCTTCAAATTTGGTTCATTAATTTAATAACTTAATATTGATTATTCACTGGTCTCACAGCAGATCTTTGAATTCTGTGTTTTAACTAACATTCTTGATCTGCTTTTCATTAGGTACCAGTCCAGCCTTATGTCTTAAAGAAAAAGGAATTTTGACAGAAAAAGTGGGTGCTGAACTCACCAATTAGATAAAAATGGAGCTGGATTTGGCATAGAGAGGGTTTTTTCATTAACCAACTAAGGGAAATGTAAAACTGAATTATCAATAACAACGCTGAACTTTTATGGAAAAAAGTGGGGCAGACAGGATGTCTGATAGGAAAAACAGGACTAATAAAATAATATGTTGGTCACTCCATTTTGTTGAAGGACATTTTGGGGATAGAATGAAGGAAAAAACTATAAAGTTCCAAAATCATGAAAAAATCACAAATGCTGTCAACACTGGGGGAAATGAGATAGAAATGTTGATATCCATGGATCCTAGATTATGCAGAAAGCTTTTATGCTCTTCTCTAAGATGCTCATGAGCAATAACAAAAAGTATATAATGAAAATTTAAAGTAGACAAGTAAATGACATTTGAGAAATTACAATTGGCTCTTAATTGCACAATGCCTAAAACGATTATTCTGAACCAAATAATCTGTTAGATTTTGATGAGGAAAAAAGAGGTTTACAAAGCAGCGCTAAACAAACTATGTGGGGACAGAAGTTACCCAGTTGCATAAAATGATGTTTAGAACCTATAAGAAATACAACCAAAACTACACTTAATAGAGGCTGATAATGAAAAAAGCTTACGTTAGTCTATTCAAAAGCTGAGGCTAAAATCGTTCATTCACAATCAGCTAAGGTTGGACGAAAATAAAAAAAATGAAGTTAGCCAAAAAGTGTGTGTGTGTGTGTGTGTGTGAGAAAGGGAGAGGAAAAGTATGAATGATGGTGCGATATGGAGTGAAAGATAGTGTCCAACGAGACACTGAGGCAAATCAATGGTTTTGCCAAAACAGCTGTATGCAAATTTGAAATGTGGGCCCACAGGGCAAGTTATGCCCAGTAAAATTATGACCATGGATGAATTTGGTTAAGTTTCCTGGTCAGCAACTTGGTTATTGTTGTGGCAGAAAGAAAAATGCCACACTTGCGCAGCGTATTGCATTGGAAGGCAAAGCAAGAGAGATTGCTCTGTCCACCCAACAGCTAACCTTTTTTCAGCCTATCAGGATAAAGCTGTTTCTATGTTAAAATGATAAAACTTTTGTGACTGTTAACATGAATAAAGTGGGTTGAGTGTTTTCCTGGTTGAAAGGCCTATGATACTGAGCATGATATGTCTAAGAAATTATCCAATGAAAGTAGAACTAAGCTAATAAAACAAATAGAAAACTGATTTTGCAAATTGTTGAGAATGAATTGGAAACTAATTAAAACTAGTAACAATGCAATTCATGTAATAAAACCCAGCTCATTATATTGATAGCAATGGATATGAGAGCCCAGGGGCCAGGACAGCCCTTAACCCACATGACATTTCCACAGGTCGGACCAAGAAGGACGACAGGCCAGATGAAAAATTAGCATGTCTGAAATCACTAATAAAAATTCTGAAAGTTTCTCTACAGGTAACAGCACAATCAAGGCCAGGAAATGGTTGGCTCCACCAATAAGAACCATTGAGGATGCAGTTATGATCTCAAGGGAGAATCTTACATCAGCAACATGGTTGCAGAGTGACACCTAGGTCCAAATCTCCCACCTTAAATGCACCAACCAGCTTCAACAACCCTGCACAGCATGAAGCGAGGGATCAAGGGCGTGCTAGTAACGACCCTCTCTTGCCAACGAGGGAAAGACCATCGCAACGGCTCGTAAAGAGTCATCCTGGTGAAGATGTAGGCCAACAAATGGAAAGGAGGAAATGGAAAGAGAATGAAAGTTGAAACAGACAATGAGAAAGAACACAAAAAGAAAAAGACAAAGACAGAGAATGAAGCAGACATGTAAAATTGTGTCATGAAAGAACTTTTGATATTAGAAAGGCAGGATCTTTTTACTTCTCCCCTAAAATCAAGTGTGAATGAGTGGGGAGGAGGGTTTTTGGTCCTGCAGCTTTACCAAGTGCTATTCTATAATCTGGTCATTAGTAATGAAGCAATGTGACCTACCTTAGTCACCAGCTAGTGATACCGAATTATGAAGCTACTCTGAGTAAAGACAGGCAAAGGTGAGACTCGATAAGTCTCAAAGGGGTAAGGTTGAAGATTTTATTCAGGCAACATGCTTTGCATGCTGAGAAGCTGCTTGAAGAGAGAGAAAGAAGATGACGAAGGCGACAAATATCAGTAAAGTGATTGACGAGCTGCCCCATGCAAAGGGAAACGTCTGGCTGACAGAGGTAAATGAACATACAGTGGTGTATGGGAGCTGAACACGCAGCGACATCACTGTGTGGGAGTGATCTTAGGTCAGTACAGGCCAACGAATGACAGCCACAAGGAATGGCAGATCAAGAATTTGAATGTTATAAAAAGAAGGGGAATATTGATGTAGGAAGATTAAAAGGAAAATGTATGTAAAATATGGAAAATACCACAATGTAAAGAGGACTATTTAGAGATAAAGGAATGCCCACTACATATATTTGATGAAATTGATATCGCATTAGCAGACATATGGTGGATATGTGGACCAAAAGAGGGCCTCTTGTCATCATTACCATAAAACTGGTCAGGATTATGTACTAGGGTTATGCTAACACATAAAATGAGTTAAATCGCTCTAGAAGAGGAAACAAAAATTAAGAAAAAAGCAAACCCAGAAGGACTTATGAAACAGACCCTACAGTTTATATTGATTCAATTGGTTAACCTAGAGGAATACCCAATTAGTTTAAAGCTAGAGATGAAATCAAAGCAATGTTGTACTTACATACCAAATAATACTGCACCTGGAGGTACATTTAGCAAAGTTATGGTTAAGTTTACAAAAAAATTAAGAACAGAAGTTAAAACAAATGCCGGAAGAGACAGTCAAACATGGGATTGACTTGATTTGAAATTAAGAGCATGGTTTGCCAAATTGAGAATGTTCTTAGGAATTGCTATAATTGTAGGTGGATTATTATTTTGCTGTGTACTACCTTTATTGAAATCCCTAATTAGCAAAGCCACAGGTAAACAAATAGAAATGATAAAGTATCAAGGTGATGAAAAAATTAATCTGACTCAACATGAACGTTATCAGGACTTGCTTTACAAGGCAGCATTAAGTTTGCAAATGGCAGATGAGATTTCAAATACCTCTGATGAAGAATAGGAATGTATCTGTAATCTGAACCTTTGTATTATGGATGTTATTTTGTTTCATATGTTACAATTTTTCATTCTACTTGCATATATTCTACATAACTGTGACAACCACAGGCAAGGCTCAACCAATTGCACGCACATACTTTAAAAGATAAATTAAGGTGTTGGGGTCTTTTACTTCTTTCTAGTCAAATGTGAAGGGAGAGGTTTGGCCTGATACCCCTTCAGAGTGGTGTTGCATGATTTAGCCCTTTGGTAACAAAACATAGTGACTTTGGTTAGTCACTGAGTAGTAGTAATTAAAAAACCTGAATCAGGAAACAGCACTATGGAGAAAGTGAGACGTAAAACGTCTCAAAGGGGGAAATGTTGTGGATTTTTATTGGTCAAAATGTGAACTAATCAAGCCATTTAGGTATCAAATGAAGCTACTATTATAATAATGTATTGCCTGTGTTTGAGAAGGCCCACATTAGAAAAACATAGCCGTCTGGGAATGTGCAGATATAGCTTATCTGCCTTATCTGCACGTCCTGTTGTGACCTAAATGAAAGATATATGATGGGGCCCCTTCCCTGACTGAGTGGTGGCCCCCCAGTCCGTTTCCTGATACCGGACTTAAGGAGAACCATATGTGTGGAATGTTAGAACACGCCTAGGAGAAACGCTATAAAGGAAGAATGCCAAACAGAGACCCGACAGATTCTCCTGCAGAGGGTTTCTCATTCTTTGTTACTTTGTTAATAAAGTCTTATCTTCTGGCTTCAAAACCCCAAGACTTATGTGATCTTTCAAAGCAGCGAGAGGAAAACCACTTCAGTAACACTTAGCCTGCATTTTAAATTTTGCATTTTTATTTGAATGTAACATTTTTTTTGTAACTTTATTTGAATATGGCAACATTATATCGTGCTCCACAATATTTCTATGAACCTTTGACAGAGACTCCTTCCCTATCAGCCAATCAAGTCAAGTCAAGTCAAGTCAAGATTATTTATACAGCGCTTTTTACAATACAAGTTGTGTCAAAGCAACCTTACAGTATTAAAATAATAAAATAAAATGTCAATAAAAGTGCAAAAGTTCCATATTGCAGCAAAGTCAAATTGGAGAGGACTCATCTGGTTCCCGTGGCCTTGTGCCGGTGGCCGTTTAGGGTAGGAGTTCTTTCTGATGATCTGTCTCTGGGGCTCATCTAGTTGACACGGTATCCGCTGACATTCGGCTGTAGGTGTTTATCCACCTCTTGGTACGGACTGGATCCGGGGGACTGCAGTGACCATCTGATCTGGATACGGACTGGATCTGGTGGCTATGGTGACCTGGGAATAAGAAACAAACAGACTAATATTAATGTAGATGCAAGAGTTCCAAGTTGCCACAAAATCAGATTGGAGAGGACTCATCTGGTTTTGGCAGTCTTGCGTCGATGGCCGTCTAGGTGATGAGGTCTTCACTGATGATCTGTCTTTGATGTGGTCTCTGCTGACATTCAGGGCTGTAAAGGATATCTCTGGGTGCTGATGGGTACAGACTGGATCCGGGAGACTGCAGTGAACGTCTGATCTGGATACATGATCGGTGGCTACGGTGACCTCGGAATAAGAAGGAAAGATACTAGTATTAGCGTAGATGGCATTCTTCTTCTGATGCAACGAGTACATCAGGTGTTTTAGGAAGTGTCCCTGGTTCCGGTTGACCTAAATAATGCAGCCTAACAATCCTTTAACGGATTTGGATTGTGAAATGTATTAAGTGTAGGCCAGGTTAAAGAGATGGGTCTTTAATCTAGATTTAAACTGACAGAGTGTGTCTGCCTCCCGAACAGTGTTAGGTAGATTGTTCCAGAGTTTAGGCGCTAGATAAGAAAATGATCTGCCGCCCGCAGTTGATTTTGATATTCTAGGTACTATCAAATTGCCGGAGTTTTGAGAACGCAGCGGACGTGAGGGACTATAATATGATAAGAGCTCGCTCAAGTACTTAGGAGCTAAACCATTCAGGGCTTTATAAGTAATTAGCAAGATTTTAAAGTCTATACGATGTTTAATAGGGAGCCAGTGCAGTGTTGACAGAACCGGGCTAATATGGTCATACTTTCTGGTTCTAGTAAGAACTCTAGCTGCTGCATTTTGGACCAGCTGGAGTTTGTTTATTAAGCGTGCAGAACAACCACCCAATAAAGCATTACAATAATCTAATCTTGAGGTCATGAACGCATGAATTAACGTTTCTGCATTTGACATCGAGAGCATAGGTCGTAATTTAGATATATTTTTTAGATGAAAAAATGCGGTTTTGCAAATGCTAGAAATGTGGCTTTCGAAGGAAAGATTGCTATCGAATAGGACACCTAAGTTCCTGACTGATGATGAAGAATTTACAGAGCAGTCATCTAGTATTAGACTGTGTTTTAGGTTATTACTTGTAGAGGTTTTAGGTCCAATAATTAACACCTCTGTTTTTTCAGAATTTAGCAGTAAGAAATTTCTCGCCATCCAATTTTTTATTTCAACTATGCATTCTGTTAGTTTTTCAAATTGGTATGTTTTGCCGGGCCGCGAAGAAATATAGAGCTGCGTATCATCAGCGTAACAATGAAAGCTAACACCATGTTTCCTGATGATATCTCCCAAAGGTAACATATAAAGTGTAAAAAGTAGGGCCGGGACTCGATTAAAAAAATTAATCTAATTAATCAGAGGCTTTGTAATTAATTAATCGAAATTAATCGCATTTTAATCGCATATAAATATTTGACCTGAGAACAGTGAGAAGTAAGTTTTTTCATATGGATTTTTAGTATACCATTAAATAATGACTGAATACATAAGCTTAAGCAACAAAATATTGTTTATTTTTGTTCAACCAAGTCCAACAGACCAGTGCAATATTGCCATTAAGTGTAGCAATAGGATACAGTGTTTCCCCTAGGTTTCCATACTTTTTTTCTCGGTACTTTACCCTACTTTGTGTAATAACGTTTATTTAACATAAAACATTTATTTCAGTGAAAAAATAAATCCAAAACTCTCTATTTTAACATTTTGAACAATAGGGCTTTACAATCTTTTGCTATTTTTTTTTTAAAGAAATTCTTGTTTTAATTTTTCTCATAATCAAATGAAAGCATAAACATTTATTTATTTTTAATTTTATTTATTTTTAAATAAACCTTTTTATTTTTTGGCAAACAAACAAGAGGTTTGCTGTTAAAATCAATAAATAATAATAATTTAACATTTAAATAATAATCGTAGTATTTTTTTTTCTACAATTAAGTGGTTAATCTTGTTGTTATATTTATTTTTTATCATATATATTGTTTTTTGTCAATTATTTAAATAGGAATATTGTTCTGTTTCATGTTAAACCGTACTTTTATTTTGACAGGTTGCCGTGAAGTTTCTGTGTGTAAAGTATGATATGATGCTAGTTTTCTCAAATGAAACGGTAAAAGTGACACTGACAGAGGCAAACCGTACATGCAGGATTCATATCTTTTTGCATTTCAGTTTTCACAGACACTAGTCCATATCGCGATTTGAATTAAGTGACAGACCAACTTTTGATTTATCAATAAAAAAATCGACGAATTTACGTGGCATTTCGCGCTATAGTAAATTCGGTTTTTATGAATGGAGTCCGCGATCCAGTCCGTGTTTTCTTGGAGGAGACATTGTAAACGCGCCCTCCTAAGATAATAGTAGGGGAAACACTGGGATATTTAGAAATATACTAGCCTACATTTCAGAAATTCAGGTACCCTATAGGTAGGTAGACCTTCTGTAAAAGCATTGAGGTGATACTTGAGGCTCGATGTGCTGCGGTGATATGCGCATAAACGCTAGTTGGTGCTCCAGTATAATCGGTCCGCTGAAACTCATCCAGTGAGAAACGTTCCGCGGTGCAAAATTAAGTGCGATTAAAATGCGTTAAAAAAATTTAACGCGTTATTTTTGTGTAATTAATTAATCTTAATTAACGCGTTAAAGTCCCGGCCCTAGTAAAAAGTAATGGCCCTAATACTGAGCCTTGAGGTACTCCATACTGCACTTGTGATTGATATGATACCTCGTCATTTACTGCTACGAATTGATGCCGGCCAGATAAGTACGATTTGAACCAAGCCAGTGCACTACCACTAACGCCAACATAATTTTCAAGTCTATTTAAAAGAATATTGTGGTCAATAGTATCAAATGCAGCACTTAGATCTAGTAGCACTAATAGAGAGATATATGCATCCACGATCAGAAGACAGGAGAAGGTCATTAGTAACTCTAATAAGAGCAGTCTCAGTGCTATGATACGGTCTAAAACCTGACTGGAAATCCTCACAGATACCATTTTTCTCTAAGAAAGAACACAATTGTGAGGACACTACCTTTTCTAGTATCTTTGACAGAAAAGGGAGATTGGAAGGACAGGGTCACTGTTTGCATAGTTAATAAGCATGCTGACCTCATCCAAAGCAACTAGGTCAACCCCGCCCTTACTTTTAGCTTAAGACTTCTCTGTATTCCTTAGTAAAAAAAAAAAACTTTTACTGCTATTTGGGAGAACTCTTAGTGGTAAGATAAAATGTTTTGTGAATATAGGCCCTGATCTCTTCTTGAAGCTGATTCCAACTGCAGGCGGCATAATAGCTAAAAGTGGATTCCCCTTGTTTTGTGTGAACCCTTGGTATTTCTAACTGACTCGATCCTAATGATCTGAGTGGTCTGTTGGGTTCATATTCAATGAGCATATCTGTATGTATTTAGGTCCTAGGCTATTTAGTGATTTATAAACAAGTAATAAAGCTTTAAAATCAATCCTAAATGTGGCTGGAAGCCAGTGTAGGGCCTGAGGACTGGTATGATATGCTCAGATTTTCTGTTTCTAGTCCGAATCCTGGCAGCAGCATTCTGAGCTGCAGCTGTCTAATGGTCTTTTTGGGAAGGCCGGTGAGGAGATCATTACAGTAATCCACCCTGCTGATGATAAAGGCATGAACAAGTTTCTCCAACTCTTGACTGGAAACAAAACATCTCATTTTTGCAATGTTTTTGACATGATAGTATGCTGATTTAATTACTGCTTTGACATTACTACTGAACCTAAGGTCTGATTCCAGAATCACACCCAGATTCTTGACTTGATTTTTAGTTATTTGACCCCTAGAATCAAGGTATGCATTCACCTAAAGAACTTCATCTTTATTTCCAAATGCAATGACTTCAGTTTTCTCCTTTTTTAACTCAGGAAAGGCACATCCAACTGTTAATTTCATCAATGCATTGGCAGAGGAAGTCAATGGGGCTGTAGTCATTTGGCGATAAGGCTTGGTAAATCAGGGTATCATCACAAAACCATGGACAAATGTATTTCTTATCAGTGGAAAAAACAGACTCCACAGTACACTGCGTACATGACCTTGTAACATTTTTGCCATCATCTCCACAATGAGGCTACACAGAGCTTCTCTAAATTGCACAAAATAACAGTTCTATTATAATAGGTCATACCAGTTACTTACTAAATACAGTAAGTGCATTTAGAGACTAAGGTACTTATGGACTGTATAAGTAAAAATAACAAAAAAATGTTTGGTTATTAAAAAATTGTAAACAACTCAGAAGAGCAAAATTCAAGCATAGTTTCACTAACCAATAACATAGGATTTAGCTTTTTTACAAATGTAGTGCATTTTTGTACTGAACAAATAAGCACTGATGTACAAGATGCAACCATTTGAAAATCTGAAATTTAAAGGTGCAAAAAAAATCTAAATACTGAGAAAATGTCTGTCATGATCGGGGCTGTGGGGTTTCCCTCAGCCTCCTGAGGTCGCTATTCACACTGCACTTCTAATAGCATTCACCTGTCCTTGTCGTTAACACTGATTCACTCACAGCTGTTCACCATTTGGACTTTTGTATAAGAACTCTCATTTCTCACTCTGCATTCATGTCTGCATTGTCTCGTGTCATGTTTGTTTTTGTGTTCCGAGATTCCTTGACCTTTGATTATGTTCTGGCTTTGGTTTAGTTTGTGTTCTAGTTCTTAGTTTGTGCCGTGTTGGCCTTTTGTTTGTTGATTTGTTTATTTATATTAAAATTCATTCTCTCCCTGCATTTGGACCCAGACCTCCCTTGTTTCACGTGACAGAATGCAGACATCAAAGATGGGTCCAGCGGGGAGGATTTTTTTTGAGGAGGCGGCGGACGCACGTTTGGGGGCGGCGACCACCAGCTCTGTTCCTGACACTGCAGGGATGTCTTTTGAGGCGGCGTCGGCCGCTAGGTTTGAGTTCATCTACGCCTGCTTGGCGGCTATGGACGCCCGCAGCGCCGAGGCTCCACGGAAGCGCCCCTGCTTTGCGGAGGGAGTGGAGACGCTCTTTCGCGAGGAGGTGGCGACAACCGCTCTCGCTGTTCCTGACGCGGCGGTGACAACCGCTCTCGCTGTTCCTGACGCGGCGGTGACAACCGCTCTCGCTGTTCCTGACGCGGCGGTGACAACCGCTCTCGCTGTTCCTGACGCGGCGGTGACCGCTCTCGCTGTTCCTGACGCGCCAGTGACCGCTCTCGCTGTTCCTGACGCGCCGGTGACCGCTCTCGCTGTTCCTGATGCGCCGGTGACCGCTCACTCCGTGCCTAACACGGCGGCGTCCGCTGAGGCTCCGCTGGTGACAAGGCCTGCTTGCGTGACTCCGCTGCACGGCCCTGGCCCGCCATCCCTCCCCCTGACTTGCCTTCCTCCGTACCTCCTCCCTCCAGACTTTGGGAACGTCTGGAAGCCGTTCCGTAGGGAGGGGGTACTGTCATGATCGGGGCTGTGGGGTTTCCCTCAGCCTCCTGAGGTCGCTATTCACACTGCACTTCTAATAGCATTCACCTGTCCTTGTCGTTAACACTGATTCACTCACAGCTGTTCACCATTTGGACTTTTGTATAAGAACTCTCATTTCTCACTCTGCATTCATGTCTGCATTGTCTCGTGTCATGTTTGTTTTTGTGTTCCGAGATTCCTTGACCTTTGATTATGTTCTGGCTTTGGTTTAGTTTGTGTTCTAGTTCTTAGTTTGTGCCGTGTTGGCCTTTTGTTTGTTGATTTGTTTATTTATATTAAAATTCATTCTCTCCCTGCATTTGGACCCAGACCTCCCTTGTTTCACGTGACAATGTCTTTAAAGTTGTCTAAATGAAGTTCTTAGCTATGCATATTAATCAAATTAAGTTTTGATATATTTATGGTAGGAAATGTACAAAATATCTTCATGGAACATGATCTTTACTTAATATCCTAATGACTTTTGGCATAAAAGAAAAATTGATTACTACAAATATTCCTTTGCTTATCAAACAACTTGTTACTTGTGGCTCTGGTCAATAGTTGACAAGGAAATCTATGCGCTTCAAAATTTAAAGGTCCCCCTTGGCCAAGTTTTCAAGGGCATCACCCTCACAGCGCATGCAGTGATAGCCAAGGTCAGAGGTCACATCGCAGCAGCCCCGCTTTAGGTAGAAGTCAAGAGATGATTTGTTCCAGTCCAGCACAGTGAAATTCAGCTGCGTGCAACCAGCAGCCAGACCAAGCTGAGGGCGATCGAAATCACAAACATGTAAAATCATACACAATCAACAATCTAATTCTCAATTTGCTAACAACAGATTCCTTGCTAATGTAGTATGATCATGTGCCTTATGCTGCTATTATCGAGTATAAATAAACATCACTTACCTGGCAAACTTTAGACATCAGAGCCTTACCAATGCCATATCCTGGAAACACTTACAGAAAGCCATTAATCAGTCAAACAATTATTATACAATTTATTTTCAATTCAAATAAACAAAAGCACATAGTGTGGTTTCCTTACCTCTGTACTCTGGCATCACATACAGATCCTCCATGTACACCGCCCGACCTTTCCACGAACTGTATGTGTAGAAGTACAGAGAGTAACCAACCTTGGTATGACCTGTAAAGAGATATACATACATGAATCATCACTGTCAGCCTGAAGGCTAAAATAAAAAAAAGACAATTCTGTCATCGTTTGTCTCTTTAACAGAAATTATTTTGAGAAATTTAGGATTACATTACTTACTCACCAATGGATCCACTGCAGTTGAACAGGTGCCGTCAGAATGAGAGTCCAAACAGCTGATAAAAACATCGCAATAATCCACAAGTAATCCACATGACTTCAGTACAATAATTAATGTCTTCTATCCATAATATTGCTTTTTCCAGTGAAAAAGAAGAAATCAGAAGCACTGCTTACAAGCAAAAACAGTTCATGTAGCTTTTCACTTTGCAAGGCATTCATTTATGGACTGGAGTCGTTTGGATTACTTGTGGGTTATTGTGATGTTTTTATCAGCTGTTTGAACTTTCATTATGATGGCAACCATCCACTGCAGATGATCAATTGGTGAGCAAGTGATGTAATTATACATTTCTCCAAATCTGTTTTGATGAAGAAACATACTCATCTACATCTTGGATGGCCTGCAGGGAGAGTAAATTTTCAGCATATTTTCATTTTTGGATATATTATTCTTGAATGAATATGCTACAACAATATACAGTATATGTTACGGCGATGTTGCTTAAAACTGTTTAGAAAATATATATTTAACTGTGAGGAAGTCAAACCTGAAAGGATAAAAGGGCAAAACAAAGGTTATGTAACAACTATGCACTCAGGCTAGACATGACACACATGCTCAGATTAGATAACAAATATGTATCCTAGTGCAGGGCAGCGCAGAAGGACAGCAGTTCTTATCTTATGTTTTAATAGGATTGTTCATCCCAGATGAATACTGAATCAAGATGCCGTTTTTTTTTTTTTTTTTTTTTCTCACCTTCTCTGGACTTAAGGTATTCTGGCACTTCAGCAATGATTTCATGGAAAAATGGGTTTTCGGAGAATCCACCTCGCTCCAGATCTATAGTAGAGAAAGATCATTGGTATTAGCGTCAAATTATTACTAAAAAAATTGATTTGTATGGAAAAGACCATCAGGCCTACCTCTCAGTGTAATCTTGACCTGGTCAGAAATTCTCTGATACTCTGCCAGTTCCTAGTGTGAAGGATTTGACAACAGAAACAGTTGCTCAATTTTGCCTGCGTGACAAGCTAATTTTCTTCACTTTGCAAGGCATACATGATGGAAATAATATGGTTAAAAATAAAAGAATGACTAATAAGCGAAAAAAAAGTGTTTAACCAACATACTAACAAGGTTTTAGTAATTGTGATGATTTAATTCATGACGTGACAATCTTTCGCCAAATGGGCGGTTTTAAGTTTGATTGTGCGGGTAAAAATTGACTTGGGCGGATGGACAAAATTTGGGCTGGTTTGGGGTCAGTCTGGCGGTTTCAAACATCTACATTGTTTAGGCTAACTGGGTAACAAACAAACCCAAGTGTGCATGTACTTGCAATCAGTCATTACTATACTAAACACACACGCACACACACTGCAGATTCAGCTGGTGCTGATGTTGACGTCGACAGCCGCACTTATAGCCAGTCACTAGGGATCAGCAGACAGACGTGATCATTCATTCATTTTAGCGCGATCACGGATCAGATTTTGAATGTATAACTAAATCATGGTATTTGAATGTAAAACTGTATTCAAGTGATCTGAATCCTTAAAGGGGTCATGGGATGCAAAACTCACTTTTACATGTTGTTTGAACATTAATGTGTGTTGGCAGTGTGTGTACACAACCACCCTACAATGATAAAAATCCACCAAAGTAATATCCCCTGGTCATTTTCAGCTTCTTGTCAGTGTGACGACATACCGACAGAGACCGCTCTCAGGATAGTTGATTGACATGAGCGCCTTACCTTAGACCCGCCGTCACTGAGCTGAAACAGTCCTACTCCGATTGAAATTGTGTCGACTCAGGTGCGGGGGAAGACAAGAATGTCTCCAATTGAGGCGTTCTGTTGTTGGATATAATAATGAACATAGCAGTAGTCATTTACTCCCTGACATCTGAGCGGCTCAAGATGCAGAGGATTAAGGTTACTTTCGTTTTTGAAAGAAAAGCGCCGATCCTGATCTACATATGCGTCTATGTTCGTGCGAATCAGTCGTGATGCAGCTTCACCCACAGCAAGTGAGTATTAGTGTTTTTTTATGCATCTTTGCAAATGGCCTTTCTTAATGTGCTTGTTAGCAAGTTTCGCCGCTAAATGCGACTAAACGCAGCTAACGTAAACATTACAGCTCATCATTCCACGGCAGAGAGGGGCGGGGCAGGCAGAGCTCATTAGCATTTGAAGGAACATGCTTGCTCTAAAAAGGGCTGATTTTGACAAGGTAAAAACAGTTTAACTTCCATTGAGAATTTATCAAAGTATGTTATAGACTTCTGATTAAGACCCTGAAGAATCATATCAACGTGTGGAAAATGGGCATCCGATGACCCCTTTAAAAATGTGAATTAGCACCTGTGGAGGGAGATGACACTAAGGCTCTAAAATCACTGCAATCAAAGCACAGTTGAATAAGTTAATCAAAATTGAAACTAAATATCTGTATTTTCTAAATGGTCCAGATTGGTATATCCTTCATAGCTGCTGGACTTGATTGACTGGGCGAAGTTCTGTATTATGTTCTACAAGATGTACTTCACAAAAGACTTCCTTTACTTCTGTGGTAAGTTCTGTTGCAACATGAAAATAAGCACATTGTTATTTGTTTTTAATTGTTGGATTATTATACAGTATGTATCAATGAATGACACAGTTTTGGTTATCAAGGTGTGTGCATGAAGGGATGTGAAAGTACAGTACGTTGCTTTTCCCTATCACTTATATTGGGCACTTTGTAAATTACATGTAAATAGGCTTATTCTGACTGTTGACACTGAACATGATGCATCGGTTAATTTCTTGATTGCCGTTTTGACAGTGTCTGTTTGCACACAGTACAGTGGTGGCCAAAATAATTAGAAAACAAGTATTTTCACCAACTAAAAATGATTTTAAGAAAGTTATTTCTATCTTTTGCTGTAGTGTGTCAGTAGGAAATAACAGTTTAAATTTTGAATATTCATTTTGCGGTTAATTTTAATAATCCAGTGAGATTTTTTGTTTGCACAAGGAGTTTAACAACAGCCAGTGATCCACAGAGAGATCTGATCTCATCATCATCCAGTCTGTCTGGAATGACACGAAGAAACAGAACAAAATGAGACAGACTAAATCCAGAAGAACTGTGGCAACATCTTCAGGAAGCTTCAAGAAACCTACCTGCAATGCTTACAGCTGTCACGGTAATGCAAGGATTAGACCAGAGACTGCGATAAGGTGCAAACCAAACAGGAGTTTTATTAAACAGATTGAGTTACTGAGTGCAAATAAGGATTGAGCCTTGATAGTGCTTATCTGAAAGTCCTTGAGAGGTTGAGAGTTGTTCAGAGTTCATGGAGTGAGTCTGCAGAGTAGATTGGAATGAGCACAAGGGAAATCCCCAGCCAGGAGAACACAGAGAGGTCTGAAGCTATCATCAGGATGTGAATGGTAGACCAGACAATGGATTACTGAACGGGAGAGTCTATTTATAAGGCGTGGCTAATGAGGTGCATGTGTTCAGAATTCTGGTAATTGTTTTTCATAGAATTCTTGCACATAGATTTTTTTTAGCTTTGCAGGTAGGTCTCTGCATTGGAGACGTTGCCACACAATGTGATCTGCCTCAGTTTTTCCTGTTTCATTATGTCATTCCAGGCAGACTGGATGAAGGTTAGATCAGGTCTCTGTGTGGAGCACTGGCTGTTGTCAGACTCATTGTGCAACAAAAATCTTACTGGATTATTACAATTAATGGCAAAATGAATGTTTGGAAATGTAAACTAATATTTCCTACTGACACACTACAGCAATAGAAATAACTGAAATAAAACCATTTTTTGCTATAGTGAAAATAGTAGTGTTCTAATAATTTTGGCCACCACTGTATTTTAATCATATTTGGTCATTCTCTTTAATGTATTTGCCTTGATTTGATCAGTTTACCTGAGAAATGTGTTTATACCCTATTTATATTATATATATCATTATTTTGTTTTATGCAGTTAAAAATGAATGAACCATGATTGACGTGGCAACACTGTGAAGGCAGCCGGTGAAGGCTGCTCCATGTTTCCGAGCATTCCAAATGCTGTCCACTCAATGACAGAATGACAAAAACTCAATTACTCGACGACAGAAAAGTGTCAGATTGCAGTGTACAGTAGCTTACTGCAGAGTTCAAACTTGAGGCGCCAACTTGCCTCAACACACCTGCCTGTTAATTTTTTATTATGCCTATAAGCATGATTAGCTGGTTTAGGTGTGTCTAATTAAGGCTGGAGCTAAACTCTTCAGGAGACTGGCCCTCCAGGACCGAGGTTGGGCACCCCTGGTGTACTTTTTTTTAAATTAAGAACTACAACAAAACATAAACATATACAATTATACTAAGACATCTAAATAAAAAATAATATGGAAAGGATTGCGTTTATATAACTTTCTTAGAAATTTAGAAACTGCTAAAACACCGCCATCTGCAGGTTCTGATGAGTACGAGACTAATGTAATTCAGTTAGCGAACAGGCTGATGTTGGTGATTTTTAAATTTACTTTAAGGTTATGTTTAATCAAAAATGAAACTGTCTTAATGTACTCAACCTCATGTTGTTCCAAACCTATATGAGTTTCTTTTCTTTTTTTCTGTTAAGCACGAGAGATATTTTAAAGAATGCTGGTAACCAAATTGTTGGTAACCACTGACATCCGTAATATGGGAGAGAAAAGAAAAACACAGTGGCTACTACAATCAACTGTTTGGTTACCTACATTCGTCAAAATATGAGGAATGTGGTAATTCTTTGGTAAATGTTTTGGGTGAACTATGTTTTTAAACCATTTGGTAGCCTACTGTTCCTTTTAAAGTTAATGATACAGTAAACTCTAAGACCTTTTTGTTCTCAGGTTATTGTTATTCCCATAATAATGCCGCGTTCCAGGCAACCCGTAACCCGTGTTTTTCCGACCTTCTACCAGTGAAAGTGCACTGGAACGGCAGTCAAATCCGTGACTTCTCACTCGTGAACTCGTACTAGATCGATGTACTCCCAGTTACGAGTTCTGACCACATAGCCCGCGAAACAACAAATGTCAGCCCTAATGCGTGCGGTGTTTATGCAAGTGGCACACGGTGGAAAAATAGAGCTTAGGACAATATAACGTTGCAATCAAATTAATAATAATATAAAAATAATAGTAATTCATAAATGTGCCCAGGCAGTTTGGCGTGACTTGCCTTGAACGCTACAAAGTCGTGAGTCGTGGTTTGAAGTGGTGATTTACCAGTTAAAAAACCTGCCTGGAACGCAGCATTAATAAAGAGTATGACATATAAACATGTTTAGATTAGGGCCGGGACTCGATTAAAAAAATTAATCTAATTAATCAGAGGCTTTGTAATTAATTAATCGAAATTAATCACATTTTAATCGCATATAAATATTTGACCTGAGAACAGTGAGAAGTAAGTTTTTTCATATGGATTTTTAGTATACCATTAAATAATGACTGAATACATAAGCTTAAGCAACAAAATATTGTTTATTTTTGTTCAACCAAGTCCAACAGACCAGTGCAATATTGCCATTAAGTGTAGCAATAGGATACAGTGTTTCCCCTAGGTTTCCATACTTTTTTTCTCGGTACTTTACCCTACTTTGTGTAATAACGTTTATTTAACATAAAACATTTATTTCAGTGAAAAAATAAATCCAAAACTCTCTATTTTAACATTTTGAACAATAGGGCTTTACAATCTTTTGCTATTTTTTTTTTTTAAGAAATTCTTGTTTTAATTTTTCTCATAATCAAATGAAAGCATAAACATTTATTTATTTTTAATTTTATTTATTTTTAAATAAACCTTTTTATTTTTTGGCAAACAAACAAGAGGTTTGCTGTTAAAATCAATAAATAATAATAATTTAACATTTAAATAATAATCGTAGTATTTTTTTCTACAATTAAGTGGTTAATCTTGTTGTTATATTTATTTTTTATCATATATATTGTTTTTTGTCAATTATTTAAATAGGAATATTGTTCTGTTTCATGTTAAACCGTACTTTTATTTTGACAGGTTGCCGTGAAGTTTCTGTGTGTAAAGTATGATATGATGCTAGTTTTCTCAAATGAAACGGTAAAAGTGACACTGACAGAGGCAAACCGTACATGCAGGATTCATATCTTTTTGCATTTCAGTTTTCACAGACACTAGTCCATATCGCGATTTGAATTAAGTGACAGACCAACTTTTGATTTATCAATAAAAAAATCGACGAATTTACGTGGCATTCCGCGCTATAGTAAATTCCGTTTTTATGAATGGAGTCCGCGATCCAGTCCGTGTTTTCTTGGAGGAGACATTGTAAACGCGCCCTCCTAAGATAATAGTAGGGGAAACACTGGGATATTTAGAAATATACTAGCCTACATTTCAGAAATTCAGGTACCCTATAGGTAGGTAGACCTTCTGTAAAAGCATTGAGGTGATACTTGAGGCTCGATGTGCTGCGGTGATATGCGCATAAACGCTAGTTGGTGCTCCAGTATAATCGGTCCGCTGAAACTCATCCAGTGAGAAACGTTCCGCGGTGCAAAATTAAGTGCGATTAAAATGCGTTAAAAAAATTTAACGCGTTATTTTTGTGTAATTAATTAATCTTAATTAACGCGTTAAAGTCCCGGCCCTAGTTTAGATATATAGCATATTCAATTCTGCAGGTCTGCACACATCTACAGCATCTATCCTTTTTAATCTAAATTCCGTGTTTAGTGTTTAATATGATCATATACACTGCAAAAAATGCTTTTCTTACTTAGATTTTTTGTCTTGTTTCCAGCCAAAATATCTAAAAGATCTTGAATCAGCAAGGATTTTCTAGACAAGTAAAAATTATTATCTTGTTTTTAGTAAAAACAAGTCAAAATGAAGTGAGTTTTTGCTTAAAACAAGCAAAATAATCTGCCAGTGGGGTAAGAAAAAAAATCTTATTTCAAGCAGACAACTAGATTATTTTTCTTACCCCATTGGCAGATTATTTTGCTTATTTCAAGCAAAAACTCACCTAATTTTGACCTGTTTTTACTAAAAACAAGACACTCATTTTTACTCGTCTAGAAAATCATTCCTGATTCAAGAATTTTTAGATATTTTGGCTGGAAACAAGACAAAAAATCTAAGTAAGAAAAGCATTTATAGCTTCCCTTGTCAGTGTGACATTAGCTCATTAGATGTAAGGCCTACAATAAATAGGGTCACACATTTCACACCCAACCCTCACACCACAGTCACTGTTCAACTCAGGGGTGTAAACGGTATTTTCAGAGTTTGTATGCTGCTAAATATAGATTCGTGGGCTAGTTAGACGGACAGGGTGGGGATGCTTTCAGCTGAACAGTTATATTCAGATTTGCTCTCAGAAACTGGCGTCGTGCCACTCAAAACAGGTCCAGTGTTGAAGTAACGGGCGCTGCTGACTGAACCGTTGTCTGAGGCTGACTAACGCAAGCGAGGGGAAAATGCTGCCGCTTTCCAGCAGCTACGCATGAAATTCAGATGACGTATGTAAAAGATCCAGCCGCATGCAATGAAAGAGGGCCCGCGAGCGCGCGCGCCCGCTTCTGTCCATTCAAAGAGATGAGCGCGCGTGGGTTTCAGACGGAAACAGCTAATTGTATGCTACATCCTTGAGAAAGCGGAATAAACAGGTGAGGGCGAGAAAAACTCGAAAGACCAGACAAAAGCAACATCTTCAGACAAAATACTACTTAAATTATGCCAATCCTTTATCAGAGCCGTCAGTTTGCTAATTCTTCACCACTTTATTTTAATTTCTAACGTTTTAAATTAAAAATTAAATTAAATGTAAAAATTAATTTAAATTTAACGTTGTTTTGAATTTTTGCATCGTATCTTTTAAAAAATACATTTGCTGTTTACTTTTTAAGGACTGCAGTAGTGGGTTTGCACTTAAATCACGATACTCAGATGTAAATAACAGCATGGATTGCACAGTCAGTGTACTACTAAAAACATTGTTTTGCTAATTTATGCTGTCTAAATCACGAAAAAAATGTGGAAGCTGCTAAATCACATATAAGGACTTAGTAAGTAGGAAAGGGCGCAATATTTCGACAGACTAAAGTTAATTGGTGGTAAAAAGGTATGTACGAGCAGTATTAATTTAGATATTAACCTAATATTTCACCTGACTGGAAGTGATAAGAACAAACATGAATGTTGTCAAGATTCTTACTGACAACAGTTTTTTGCACTCTTTTTCTTGATTTGTTATAACTTTTAGCAGACTATAGTACTCCAAATGTTTTTTCCCGGTCCGACCAATTAGTACAGCCCAAAACATGACAATAATTGACCATTTTCAGCAGCAGTAATCAGCAAAATATGCAAGTTTCGTTCAGTTCAGTGGCATAGTTTATGTTCAGTCCCAGCAATATGGCCGGTTGATGACGCGTGGTGAAAACATTGATTCGTATGATTCGTCAACTCACAATCTTGAGGCAGAAGTTGTGCTTTTTCGGGAACCAGTGCGAAAACTTGTGTGTAAAAAAATGTAGGCCAATGTGGAAAAAACAGCAGTTTATGTTTTATATAGTGTATTTAATTAATAAACAAAAGATAAAACTGTTTTCAAACAATGTTAACCACAGACCTTTAATTTACTCATAAATCCAAAACTGACATTTCAGACCGTTAGAGATTGAACCCGTGACTGGAAAACGTTAATTCTCTTCTGGGTTTTAGGGCCACAAACTGAAACTAAACAGCTGTATTTGTGCCTGAAATGTCAAGGACAGCACTGACGCAAAAGAGGACCTGTGAGTGATCCACAGTTTTATGAAAATGTGGAAGGTGTGGCAACATGAAAGGAGAAACTGGAGTTTTTTTCTTTACGCTGCATGGTGCCCCGGTATAGGCTCATTAGTATCAGGACGGCGCCAAGAACCATTATATAACTGACATTAACACTCCTAACTACAGCGCTTAGAAAACTCATGCATTCATGGAAAAATAGCAGTCCTGACGTCACAACCAGTAGCCTCAGACCCTTTTATACACACCTAAAAAAACTGATGGAAGAACAGAGGCACAGTCATACTGCACATGGGATGCGAGAACCTTTATACCGAGTTTGATTGATTCCAACATAAGGGGAAAAAATGTGGATCTTAGCGGTATATTTAAGTCAGTGTTAAACAATCTAAAATAGACTGAATTTAAATGTAAACAGTGCACAAATAACAGTCTACGCCCAAAATAACATCAGCTGAAGGTTCACTTGTAGCCTATATAATGCATTCTCCTCTTGATCTTGTGCAGGGCAGGAAACCGTCTTCCTTTCCTGTTTAGTCTATGACGTGATGACATTCTTTTTCAGTGCTTTCTTTTTGGGGTGCTTTCATCAGTTTAAATGTTGTATGATGAAACTTTAGGCAACTGCATAAAGGTTTTAATGTAGATATACACTACTAGTCAAAAGTTTTCGAACTTCAGTGTCACATGATCCCTCACAAATAATTCTAATATGCTGATCTGCTGTTCAAGAAACATTTTTAAAATTATTTTTATCAATATTTAAAACAGTTGAGTACTTTTTGTTCAGGATTCTTTGATGAATAGAAAGATTCAAAGATCAGCATTAATCTGTAATAAAAAGCTTTTGTAACATTATACACTATACCATTTAAATAATTATACTATACCATTTTTATAAAGAAAGAAATTATAGAAATCAATACTTTTATTTAGCAAGGATGCTTTAAATTGATCAAAGTGATAATAAAGACATTTATAATGTGGAAAAAGATTTCTACTTCAGATAAATGCTGTTCTTCTGAGCTTATTATTCGACAAAGAAATTTCTACTTAGCTGTTTTCAACGTAATAATAAATGTTTTTGAGCAGAAAATCAGAATATTACAATGATTTCTGAAGGATCATGTGACTGGAGTAATGATGCTATAAATTCAGCTTGAAAATCAGGAATAAATTGCATTTTAAAATATATTCAAGTAGAAGACAGTTTTTTTTAAATAGTAAAAATATTTGAAAATTTTACTGTTTTTTACTGTGTTGGTGAGCAGAAGAGACTTCTTTGCAAAAAAAAAAAAATACAAATCTTACTGTTCAAAAACGTTTAACTGGTAGTTTACCTTCACAAAAAAAAAAAATAATATTGTGATTGTAGTGAAAATTAAACAAGTAAAAAAAAAGGGTTAGCAGTTTGCTCTCATTCGCTATAAGAAACATTTATGTAAAGTCTCAGCATTACAGTTGAATTATTAGCCCAATTATTTCTCTCTGTTACACAACTGCTATTCATATATTTATATATAGAACAGATAAAAAAAGGAAATGAGTTCATAATCTAGCTGATG
Organism: Garra rufa; assembly: GCF_049309525.1. Classification (NCBI taxonomy): domain Eukaryota; kingdom Metazoa; phylum Chordata; class Actinopteri; order Cypriniformes; family Cyprinidae; genus Garra; species Garra rufa. The sequence goes on from NC_133363.1 coordinate 51,052,587, forward strand.
CAACTGAGCCGCAAGAGAGTTCAAGAGTAAGGAAAAAAATCCCTTATTCCGTGTACAGGACTAACGTCCCTCTTTCCCATATTAGGAGAAGAACAACTGTTTGTCATCATGCCGTATCTGAGTGAGGAAATAGACTGAGCAAACATTGCTCGTCAGTGCCCAGACGCAGTAAGTATTAGTCATGTGACATTACACTCGAGCTAGTCAAGCTGTGGCTTTCCAGTATAAGACTTAATATTTGTTAGACATTAACTGTTTTGGTCAGTGAGTGAGCCATTCAGAACTAAAACTACATCTGCTCTATGTACCAAAGTAATGCATAGGTAAAACCTTATTCTATTATGGACAACTCTTATCCACACTAAACTGACCTCCAGAAATGAACTGAAATAGCTGTTCTTCAGGGTGTGTTTGCAGCCAAAACAAACAAGTACATTTTCTAGTACGTGTGTTATTTACACATGCAGACAAACGTGAGTAGAGGCACTCATAGACATAGTGTGCACACACTGCTTGTGCCAATATGAAAGAACATTGAGGGATTTATTTTAGATAATGTGAGTGTTGTAGTGTATTAGCACTGCTAGCTATGTACATTAAAAACTTTTCTAATGAGTAAAAAAACAAGAACATAAAACTGAGGCCTATTATTTGCCTAATTGTTTCACATATTGACAGAATGACCACATTTTAACATATTTTTGACCCTGAGTATTATAGTAATTGGTGCTGACATAAAGATTTGGCACTATTTTGTTCTTAATATTTAAAAAAAACATGTTTTTGAGTAATCTAGTTGTATTTTAGATTACACAAACATTAAAAAAAACATTCATCTTACAAAAAAAACATGACATTGTTTTATGGGTAGGGGGGTTAAGTATAAAAAGTAGTAGACCGAAACTATACAGTACTAAACTAAGTTCTCTTTTGTGTCTTATTGCACTTAAACTGTCAAATACACACAAGTTTACATTAAAAAAACACAGGAGTTATACAAACAGGAGGTTATGTCTTTAATGGTAAACAGTTAGGGAAAAATTGCATGTTTATGTTAGATCTGTGTGGCAGCAGTGTAATAGACAGTAAATAAATCAATAAATCCACTGCTGTCTTGTCTCCTCTAAAGGCTGGGACTCTAAATAGTGTTCTGTGCAACCAACGACAGAACAGTTAGCATGCTTTGCTCAAACTTTTGCCATGGCGCTAGAACTAGTACACCGCTAAATTATGGCACCGTGGGTAAACGTGCAGATGAAGGAGCAGTAATGTTATACCTCACAGGGAAGGCGAAATCTGATGTGCTTGTTTTTTTACATGCTTGCAGAAAAAGGCTTACCAAAAGAAAGTTGTCCTTTTCTAGGTTAGTAGATGCACTGGGGACCTGAATATAGCACTTAAATGTGGAAAAAAGTCAGAGTTTCATGATATGTTACCTTTAAGTGTTGTTTTGTCAGCTAAATCTAGCATCTTTTTTGTCTTATTTGTTTAACAAGTAGACAGTTTTTGTCTGTTCTAAAACATTAGATGGTTGCTTATACTTCAACTAGTTAAAATAGAATCTCATGTAATTAAGCAGTAGGCCTGTATCAGGCAATTAGATTGATGTTGTCCTAATGATAAAACTCCATGCCTGCTGCAGTTACTGTAAGGTTGTGAACTCCAAGCACATTACGGGAGATATGCTGCATAAATTGTCACAAGTAACTTAATAATGCTGTTCATGGCTCGCTTGCGTGTTTCTAAATTTAGCATCAGTGCTTTGTCAGAGGTGATACAAATATTCCATGCAGCAGTCTCTGAATCTGCAACAGCAGACAAAGTACATTACTTCTGAATATCTTATTGTTCCAAATGAAGAGAGAAATATATTTATATCACAACATCTCTTCTTAATAATGGCTCTCAGTCTTCTAGTACTATTTTGCCATTTGAAGAAGTTTAGGTAAGTTCGTTAAACAGAAGTTAGTATTGTCATCTTAAAACTATGTACAGTATATTAAATCTTAGAATTTGGAGTTTCTCCAAACCAACTAGCACAAGTGTAAAAAGTGCAATATACTTGTGAAAGACATCTCTCACTTTTTTTATTGATCTCATTATGATTAAACCGCATGACTAAGCACCTGAAGAATGTATTTGTGCAAGATAATGAATATTCACTGTGAAACTCAAAGTTTCACACAAACGCTTATGTAAAGCAAGTTAAACCACTTTAACTCAAGCATAGGAAACTGAACTATCATAACACCCTTAGGCAACATCACTCAGTATTATCTTTATGTGGCGCTTTGGATCAAACATCTGCTTAATGACTACATGATTACTAGAGAGATGAAGAGAAAATCTCCAAGCGGTTACGTCAATCACATTTTGGTCCATTAAAAATGTCTCCTTTTTAGAGTTGGCGCTGCCTGCTTTTTGAGATTTTCTTGTTTTTGCTGGAAAGTTTTCGTGTAGGCCTGTGAGATAAGATATGGAGGCTTTCAGAGAGAAGTGGGTGGTTACTCTGATTACTAAGATGTTGAGTTGAAGAAACACTTTTTTATGCTTTGCTTTCCTGAAGTTCTCAGACTCCACAAATAGCAACCCCACCCCTAAAAAAAACAACAAACCTTAATGGTCATTAGATTAAGATCAGAGCTATCACCAGAAAGATCACAGATATGACAATGAGTATTTAGTTTTGTACAGCATTTGCTATTAAATTAATTCGTTTTTTAATGTCTTACTCGCTCATTGCCATCCTACTGGCAAAAACATGATGTGGTTTACGTCAAATGCTTTACCCGTGACAATTGTTCAGTTATTCCTGCTTTGGCACTGTGCAGTGAACCTGGCGCACCATGTTTTTCATTTTGGGTTTACTTGAAAGACAGTATGTTTGTACTGAATATATTGGACTCGTTGTATATTTAGAGTATGTGTGTGTGTATGTGTGTGTTTTGTTGGAGGGGGGGGGGGGTTGGTTGGTGGCGTCACTGGCAGTTGTATAATAGCACTGCTGTGCTACCAGAGCTACTTTGGTGGGTGTGTCTCCCAAACCTCCCATTTGTTGATTACACAGGGGCTCAGTGTTCCTTTCTCAGTCCACACATATGGTATGAATTAACTCAATTCACTTTTACCTCTGCTGAAAAACCAAGAAAACTAATTAAAACATCAGAAATATAAGAAAGACATTTCATATTCTTCCTTTAGGTTTCTAGAAGTGAGATTCACTATTTAGTTGACAAAATTCCACAAAACCACACTGGTGGAAATCGTGTTCACCAATGTGTAGTGGACTAGAAAGGGATAAACATGTGCAGCATGGAAATAAAATCATACAATACAACCAAACAACAGTAGTATAGAGCTGAGAAAGCGCAGCACCGCAGTGCAGGAGCGCAAACGATGAACAAATTACAGCCAGTTTGCAAATAGTGAGTAGCAGTTTGAGGGGGCATCGGCAATAAGCAATAGTTTCCTGATAAATTACTCACCTCCATGTCATCTAAGATGTTCATGTCTTTCTTCAGTCGAAAAGAAATTAAGGTTTTTGAGGAAAACATTCCAGGATTTTTCTCCATGGTGGACTTAAATGGTGGCCAATGGACTGAAGGTCCAAATTACAGTTTCAATGCAGCTTCAGAGGGCTCTACACAAACCCAGTCGAGAAAAAAGTCTTATCTAGCGAAACAATCGGTCGTTTTCTAAAGAAAAATGATACTTTTTTAACCACAAATGCTTGTTTTGTACTAGTTTTGACCTCACACATTACATAGTCATGTTGGAAATGTCAAACGTGACGCAGGCGGAAGCATCGACCCAGTGTTTACAAAGCGAACATGCAAAGAAAGTCAAACAAGGTAAAACAACAATGTCGGACAATTTTGAAGTTGGAGGAGAAAATGAGATGGAGTTTTTCGCCCTACCCTAACCTTTTGAACCGAAGTACACAGACGAAGAACTAACCGCGTGTGACTTTTCCAGTGTAATAACGTAATGCGTGAAGACACGCAAGTGCATTGCAGAGCTAGTGCATTTGTTGTTAATAAGTTTTTAAAATGGCCATTTTTCCTCAGCTGGGATCATGTAGAGCCCTTTGAAGCTGCATTGAAACTGCAATTTAGACCTTCAACCCATTGCCACCATTTAAGTTCACTACATGGAGAAAAATCCTGGAATGTTTTTCTCAAAAACCTTAAAAACCCTAAAAACCATTGGATGTAAAGTTCACTTTTGCATGTTGTTTGAACATAAATGTGTGTTAGCAGTGTGTGTACACATCTATCCTATAATGATCAAAATCCACCCAGTGGTTTTTATATTTAATCTGTAAAAATAATTTTCCCTTTTTCAAATCAAGCCATTCTCAGATTCTTGTTGGTGTGACGTAACACCGACAGAGGCCGATCCCACGATAGATTGATTGACATGGCCATCTTACCTTAGACCTACCCCGAGTGAGCTGTAACAATCCGATCGCCATTGTCTCGATGCCGGAACAGGGACGTAGACAAGAATGGCTCCTAAGCGATTGTGGTGTTCTAAACATAGTAGTCATTATTTACTCCCGACATCTGAAGTGAATGACTTTTGTTTGTGAATGGAATGCACCTCCTGATCTACATAAATGCGTTCGCGTGAATCATCCGTGATCCAGCTTCACTTACAGCAGAAGTGAGTATATGTTTTTTTTTATTAATCTTTGAAATCGACTTTCCTAATAACGTGCTAGTTAGCAAGTTTCGCGGCTAAACACACTAAAGTAAAGTAAGAAGAGAGGGGCGGGGTGAGCAAAGATCATTTGCGTTTAAAGGAACATGCAATAGAATGAGTTTATTTTTTGCAGAGCTGATTTTGACAAGGTAAAAGGGTGTTTTTTTACACTACTATTGAGAATTTTCAACCAAAGTATATTATAGACTTTTCATTAAGACCCTAAAGAATCATATGAACTTGTGGAAAATGGGCATCCGATGACCCCTTTAATTTCTGTTCAACTGAGAAAGAAATACATAGACATCTTGGATGATATAGGGGTGAGTAAATTATCAGGAAATTTTTATTCTGGAAGTGAACTAATCCTTTAAGTGATTTGCTCTGGCACAATGGTAATAGATAGGATACCTTACCTCCTCCATATGAGAGTGGACAAGAAAATTTGGCATATTAGCCATTAGATTTCTCACGCCACTAACTGTTGAAGGTTCTTTGCTATGCACTGGTGTTTATATGCTAAATTAACCCATGTTAGTCACTCTCACAGTTGCATGTCTATACGGTCACGTTTTGTGTAATCTTTATAGCTCAAGTAGAAGTATTATAAAGTGGTCCAATCTTCTAATCAGCCATGATACTTCTAGTTTTTTGAAAAATGTAGATGAAAAGCTTTTTTCAAAAAGCACAACAGAACTTACTGATGATACAGATTTATTTGACATCCATTATCATGATCAAATTATACTAAAATTATACTTAAATTGGTAACTTTTTTTTGGTACTGTACAGTCTTACTGTTTCAACTTACTGTTTCTTTAAGGAAGGTGAAGGTCATATAGAGTTTTTTTTTACGACTCGTCATCAGTCGGCCATATTGGCGACACTGAATGTAAACAATGCCACTGAACTAAAACAAAACTTGCTAATTATTGCTTAAAAAGATCAACTATTGTCATGTTTTGGGCTGTACTAATCGGACGAACCAGAAAAACATTTTGAGTACTATAGACTGCCAAAAGTTATAACAAATCAGGAGAAGAGTGCTAAAAATGGTTCGGGGAACAAAAGGTGTTTGTGGTTGGCCAAACTGAACCAGGATTTCCAGGGCAAGAATCTTGACAACATTCGTGTTTGTTCTTATAATTTCCGATTAGGTGAAAAAGTGTCTTAATACTGCTAATACGTATCTTTACCTATTAACTTTAGTTTGTCAAAATATTGCGCCCTTTCCTGCTCACTAAGTCCTTCTCTACATGATTTAGCAGCTGCCACACGTTTTTTCCCATGATTTAGACAGCATAAATTAGCAGAACAATGTGTTCAGTTGTATTTTAACCGTGCAATCCATGCTGTTGTTTACATCTGGGTATCTCCAATATGGCCGCACATCCGGGTAACTGACCAAACCGTGATGTAAATGCAAACTTTCTGTTGAGTGTTATACACTCACTGATTTAATAAAGTGTCAAAATCTGACCATGAATTTATAAGAGAATACTGATTAAGTAATGTTTTGTCATTAATATACACACACATTGTATCATTGTATCACCTGTGCGTGCAGGTAAGCATACACCAGTCATGGTGAACGTGCAAAAAAACTGTACTAAATATCATAACAAAAACATGCAGGTGTTTTATTTCCTTATCACTCTTAATATTTACAGCAAGCTCGTCATGTTTTGATGTTATCTGAACTTCTGATTTACATATCTACTTGACAACCAGTGGCATTTCTCCCTCCGTCGACCGTGTGCAAAGAAACTATTGACTTTGTCTCTGTTTTTTTTTTTTTTTGACTTTGTCTCTGGTGAATCTTATTTTAGGTACATCGCTGACGCTTTCGTGAGGGCTGAACTTTGCCCACGCCCTCTTCATGCACTTCCAGCATTCGTTAACTCGGTCTCCTCATGGTTGCAAGTATAGGTCTCTGCAGGAAAGTAATGGGAGTTACTAGATCGGGGCGTTTTTAGACCATGGTACCTGATTGGCTGACGTCATAGTGACGGTAGGTTTAGGGGTGGGGTTAGGTAAAGGGAATCATTTCGATATCATGATTTAGAAACACCCAGCAGTTTGAAAACACCCACAAAATTCAGAAACGCCCACGTTTGCTCTGCAGAGACCTCTTCCTCCATGGTTGTCTTACATCTCCCCGCGGAGGCGTGCCCACGCCGCACAAATACAGGCTGCAGACGCGCGCCTGACTCATTCGGTTTGTCAGAGAGTACAGTGAGGTAAGCAGAGCCGCGCTGCCCACGCTAAGAAGAACATGCGATTGTCTGGTACCATACCCACTCCCGACATTGTGAAACAACGCGTTCGTCTCAGTGTATCGTGAAGCGACCTAACCGCTATAATTTCTATTAAGGTGAAAAAAGTTCTAGGAGGTGACAAAAGATACAACGGTTTGGACGTCTACTTTCCGTTCAACTGTTTGTGGAGCACGCATGATTTACCTGTGCCGGACCGAAAGCGAAGATTGCATGAAAGGTGAGAGTCTTTCAGTGGCAAATTTTGGCTTTAGAAATGTGGTAGAGCAATATATATTTTTTAAAAGTTGTACAAGTTTAAGATTGTCTTCCAGCCTGACTAACTAAAGTGGCTGCTCATCTCAGCTTATTTTTTCTTTAGCTAGAATATTTAACTTTTTGAATGAACTGTGAACTAGGGATGGATGTCTGCCAGGCTCATTAGTCAACTGAACAAATGTTGCGTAAAACAAGTGTTTATTTAATGTTAATCTCATTTACTGCTATTAAATTTGTATTTGACAAGTTTACTTGGCCATAGCTGCCAGCAAAACCAAGGTAGAAGTAGAGCAAACAATGTTAGACTGATTTAAGTAAGCAATTGGGATCAGTACTTAAAAAAAGCAATATCAGTCAACCACTATAAAGTAATTGCACTGGCTTGTAATAATTAACTTTTGAAAAGTTGTGGATGACCATATGAGGACCTCTGAGTAAAGATGGAGAAAGAGCATATATTTTAGTTAAGTAAGCAATATCAATATTGGCGTCAGTTACTTAAAAAGCAGTATCAGTCAACCACTATGAAGTAAATTCACTGGCTTGTAATAATTAACTTTTAAAGAGTTGTGGATGATGACATGAGAACCTAAAATTAAAGATAGACTTTCATTTAAAGCAGTGTGTTTTTTTTAATGCTTAATGTTGACTGCAAAAAAAAAAAAACTTGTCTGTAGCTATTATTAGTCTGCGACTAGACTATGAGATAACCATCAGAATTGCTTTACATTTACGCCAACTGTATTTGAATGTTCTTATCATGTCTTATCATGTTCTTATCAAATGAGGCAACATAAACACTGGACAAATTATCCAACTGTAAATGTATATAGCATTTCACAGAGTACAATCTAATTAAGATGTTCACAAAGGTATTCCAAAGGAAAGGTCATTTCCTTACAGATGTGCTTGTGTCTGTAGATCAAATCAGTCTGGGTTATTTCATGTTTGCATTTTTCACATGACACGCTATTACACACCATTGTCTTCGGGACGAGAAATATTTTGAAGGTGGTGGGATGTCGTCTAAAGCTGTTTCCTGTAGAAAGTTTCTCCTCAACAATAGGCATAGGGGCTAAAAACAGTTGGAGGTCTGAGCGGTGACCAACATCAGAAGCATCTAGGGATGCTGAAATAATGGGGCGGAAAAAATAAAATGCAAAACAATGGTATCGGCCACATGGCCAGCATGGTGTGGGAATAAAAGTGAGATGTTTTTGGGAATGCGAGATAAAAGATAAACCAGCTGCGAGAGTTACATAACTTCTGCAATGCAGAACTACAAAACCCCTCTGTGCATTTAGACTTGACCTATGAGGCCCTTAAAGGCATGTCAACACTGGTTTGATAAAATACATTTTTGAAATGGGTGATGTGCATGTTTTAACACAAAGTATATAATTAAGGGAAATGCTTAAACGGGCTGTGAGAAGCAGGGTAAAAAAGGAACTTTCTTACTTTCCTTTTTGGGAAGGTCATATGTGACCCTGGACCACAAAACTAGTCTTAAATAGCATGGGTCAAAAATGATTGATTTTTCTTTTATTTTTCTTAACTTGTATTAAGTAAAGATCATGTTCCATGAAGATATTTGTAAATTTCCTACTGTAAATATATCAAAACGTAATTCTTGATTAGTAATATGCATTGCTAAGAACTTAATTTGGACAACTTTAAAAGTGATTTGCTCAATATTTATATTTATAACACCCTCAGATTCCAGATTTTCAAATAGTTGTACCTCGGCCAAATTTTGTCATATCCTAAGAAACCAAAAAAATTACTCTTATGACTGGTTTTGTGGTCCAGGGTCACATATACCATAGATATGGGTCATCAGTTCTTGAAATTTGATAAATTGGTACCATGTTGGCTATCAGACAATATTCGATATTTATTTTCAGTATCAGTAGTAAATATTTTCCAATATGCATGCTCGTTTTTGACAATTTGTCAGTCCACCCTTTTTTTTTTTAAACATAAACACAATCTTATGAATAAGCCCATTCAAAATGATGTAAAGTTAAACATTGCTAATTTGAAGTGGAAAAGGACTTCTCGGTGTCTACACACGATTATCGTTCTTTTTCCAGCAGAGTGTCTCAGATGACTCACAGACGACAGACGTTCTTCCACTCTTGCTAGACGCGAATGTGGCCTGTTTAATATTTGAAGCTCCTGTGTGGCATGCAGGAGGACACAATGCATAAGTGTTTGTTAATGCTTGACTGAAACCGATCCTATCCTGAGATCTTCTTGGGTGTGGGTTTATTTGTAGCCAATTTTCCATGAAGAGCTGACAGACAGTTGCAGTCAGATTACAACATAGGAACATAATGTTCTGAATCATTTTATGTTTAAACATTAAGTCAGTGCATAGCCAAGTCTATGAAGAGAAAAGTAACACTTGAACCACACAAGTACGTAAATATGAGCTTGACAACATCTTTTTGTCTTCCTCCTTTGTTTCAGATCTCAAGGCTATACACAGTTGCGCCACACTGGGAGGCTTACTGGACAAGCAGGAGAAGCATCCCTGTGACTCCAAGAAACTGTCTCCACTTCTATCTTCTCCCACAATGGCCCTGGCCTCCTTTCATCTGATGCAAACTCTAAAGAACTCTCCGGCGGCTCTGCGTCGGCGATTCCGCCGCGACCGAACGGAGAGCCTGTCTCACGGCGATCCTCTCTTCAAGGTGCACTACCTTGGCACCAAGAAGATCTTCTCCCTAGACTTGGAGCAGGCGGAGGACGCCATCGATCGACTGTTAGATGGGGCTCCTGGGAAGCTTTCTAAAGATCACGCCCTGGTAGTGCGAAACCGATATGTGGAAGTTAAAGAACTGAGCACCGGAAGACAGCTCACCAAGACCTACTTGCAGGATATCGCATACTGTGCCTCGCACACGGCCAGACCAAACGTGTTTCTGTACATCTGCAGGCAGCCCGGTCAGCAGCTGCAATGCAGAGTGTTCTGGTGCAGTCGGGCAGAAAGGGCAAAGGACATGACCGCTTGCCTGGCGATGTCGTTTCAACGAGCGCTCAATGACTGGCAAAGTGGATGCGCCACGCTGCCGCAAACGGAAGGGATTGCTAAAGACCCAGAGATTCCTGGTACACCCACACCCAAAGGGTCAACGTTGCCAGCTAGTTTGGGAAAAGGTGAGTTTAACCAGGACAGTGTGGAGACAGATGAGTAGTATTCTCAAAAAGCAAGATAGCAATTTTACATTTCTTCAATGTCTGTTTTAGAGTTTTAACTGTATTTATTCTTGATTTTGTGTTGCAGTCCGTTGGAAGAAGAGGGGGTCGGTGTCCCGCAGCCCCCTACGTGCCATTTCCAGAAGAGGTTCTGCCAGTGACAACTGGCATTGATGGTCCCCGTCCCACCCTGAACCTTGTCCACATTAATTCTGTGATGCTTGGGAGTTTCCAGCATGGAAAGTGAGGAAAAGGACAACCACACCTAGAACTGGTGGAACTTTTGAGCTTTGATAGAGTTTGTGACTCAAGTTCGGAGTCTGAATTCTGAACAGCCACTGCATTTGAGTTTACGGATTTACCAAAGTGATAGGTTTTTTGGCTTAGGAAATTAATGGGAAAGTCATGCTGGTTTAAATTTCGTCTCAGTTTAAGAGACAAGACCAAAAGTTCTTATCTGAGCTGGTATCTAGTTTGAAGACTTGTGTGTATCACAGAGTTGAGTTTTTCCAGTCAGTCTCCTCCTCTGTGTACAGTACATGTCTGGGTAGTTTGTTAATGTGATTGATGAGCAGCCAGACAGTTTTTGTTTGTATTAGAGGTGTCAGGTGAGGATCTGTGTGGAAAGTGGGTGGATGCATGATGGTAAACAGTTGCAGGACCAGGCCCTTTGGAAAAACTGTCTATATCCTAAATGCACAAAGGAAGCAATGCTTTTATGCTGTAAATGGCATTTTAAAGACGATCAGTTTTATTCTAAACTACTGTATGCTTTCACATGCTCTTTTTAATATGGCCAAAACAACCACACATTGTCAACTGATGATTGAATTAACATTACACCCTCAATGTGATCATTCACAGTGTTATTTACTGCATATTTGCATACTGAGTTGACAATCAGCACTCATTATAATTTGGCATTGGGAAGACAGAGGTACTGATTCCTGTTCCTGGTTGGTCTATCATAGCCATATCCTGCTTTGCCTGGTTCTACCTCAATTTGCCATTTTTATTCAGATTTTTAATTATTCAAGCTTTGAGCTTGAAGCGTAGGTTCTAATTCCAAACAGACAATGAAGAACAGAGTTCACAATATTGCTGTGTTCTCTTAAAATGAGAATATTTTCTCTATGCACCTGCATTCCAGCTGTTTTCAAGGCTTTTTTGTTACTGCAAATTTTTTTTTTTTTACTACATCAGCCAATTTTTCTCTAAAAAGAAAAAACGCCAACTAAGTCACAGTCTCCAGGCAACAGCTTATGACGTCAGAATGCTGACTTATTCAAAGGTATGCTTGCATAGAGACATGTCCTTGAAAAAGCAGCATTTTTATGTAGTTATAAATCACAAGTAAGCATTTTTAAGTGGCCTGTTCACATAAACCAAGTATTTTAAACAAGGACGCCCTGCTTCGCATGACTGGAACAATAGTACAATAGTACAAAAGATTGTCCAGCACCATAAGTGGCTATTTCCTTCACACTGTTACATACGCTCACTAAGAACTGCATCATATATAAAATAGTATACAGTCAGTGCCTCATGGTATTAAAAATTCTGCTTGATGTGTTAGGAAAATTACATCAAAGGATTTTTTTCTTTCATTTTATCCTTATGGATTTTATTTAAAGTCGTATTAAACCGTATCTCGCACTACAACAACCTCAGATCTGTTGTTGGATCTGTTCTGTCTGCTTTATGAGGTGTTCAATGTTCTATGAATGTTCTTGTACCTTATTTTAAACCTATTTCCTGTACATATTTAAATATTAAATGTATTTTATGGAATATTAAACTTTTTATACATGAAACATCTGTGTCTTGTATTCTATTAATTTATTAAACACACAAAAGACAGCAACACTCTTAAAAATAAAGCGATGCCATAGAAAAAAACATTTTTGGTTCCACAAAGAACCATTCAGTCAAAGGTTCTTTAAAGAACCATCTCTTTCTTACCTTTTTATAATCTTTCACCACAAAGAACCTTTTGTGAGACAGAAAGGTTCTTTATGGAACCATTTAGACTAAAAAGGTTCTTCTATGGCACTGTGAAGCACTTTTATTTTTAAAAGTGAAGAACTAAAAAATCGTGTTGTTACTTGACTTTCAGGACAGATTAGGTCCTTAAAGAGGGAGTAGTTTGTGAGCAAGTCATGGGGCGCAAATCCTTTAATACGAGGGATTAAAATACTCTCGTCTAATTTAGTAAGTTTTCAAAAACATGAACATGGTTCACAAAAACATGCCATGGCTAACATTTAGATGCTTACAGGCTAAAGCTATTTTTATTAAACCTCTTTGTACATAAATTAGTGTTCCTTAATATAAAAAAATAAGTAATTAACAAAACATGTTAGTTAATGGTTCCGTTTGTTACAATTCTAGATTGTGATGTTTGGAGTTTTAGGCCAAATGATTTAATACCCTTGGATGTTGTTCATTTTTCATTTGGTGGGTAAAGGACTTGGAGTTCTGTCGCTGCTTTGAAACCTTTGGACCTCAGAGAGGCTTTGAAAATGAAGTCGTCTCAATGGCTTCAACTCTTCCACAACTGAGAAACAAAGTAGAGAAAACATGTATTAGAGGATGATGGTAAAATCTAGCCTAACTAATAACCTATGCGGCTATATGTAACCCTAGACCACAAAACCAGTCATAAGTAGCACGGGTATATTTGTTGCAATAGCCAAAAATACTTTGCATGGGTCAAAATTAAAGGTTTTTTCTTTTATGCCAAAAATCATTAGGATATTAAGTAAAGATCATGTTCCATGAAGATATTTAGTAAATTTTCAACCATAAATATATCAAAACTTAATTTTTGATTAGTAATATGCATTGCTAGGAACTTCATTTTGACAACTTAAACGGCGATTTTCTCAATATTTAGATTTTTTTTTCACCCTCAGATTCCTGATTTTCAAATAGTTGTATCTCAGCCAAATACTGTCCTATCCTAACAAACCATACATCAGTGGAAAGCATATTTATTCTTCCAGATGATGTATAAATCTCAGTTGACCCTGATTCTGTGCCACGGCAAAATGAATATATGCAACTGACACAGGATGTATGAAGCAGGCCTAAGACTTTGCTTTGTTTAGATTTCTGTATTGTTTTTCTTACTCACACCCCTTATCGTATGAGCACAATGACAAAAGAACGTTCCAAATATTTGGATCCTAGATTTCCCGGACTCCAGTCTTTCAAAGTAACTGGAGCTTTGTGCTCACCCAGATCGTAGAAGGGTTCCTCTCGGCTTCCCTGAACCACAATCATCTCCAAGAAATTCAGTAGGGCCCCAGTGACCAGGAAGCGCTCTGGGAGGGACAGGGTTTGGAGGTAGCGCATGTCCAGAGAGAAGGGGTTGTCGGGAGGTGGCATAGTGCACAGTCCCACCAACTCACTAACCACGTCCCACACATGAGTTCCTAAAGGGAAGATAGAAAGATTTGTGGGTTATGCAAGACCCTTGTAAAATTACAGTAAAACTACAGATGTTTGATTACTATGCTTTATTGATATACAACCTCCAGCCTATACATATTCTTTAACCTTGGTAAAAAAAGTTTCCAAACTTTGACCCAGGAACATAAAGAAATAGTGTACCTTACCAGTCAAAGGTTTTTGAACAGTAAGAGTTGTAATGTTTTTCAAAGAAGTCTCTTCTGCTCACCAAGCCTGCATTTGTTTGATCAGCAAAAACAGTACAATTTAAAAATATTTTTACTATTTAAAATAACTGTTTTCTATTTGAATAAATTTTAAAATGTAATTTATTACTGTGATTTCAAAGCTGAATTTTTAGCAACATTACTCCAGTCACATGATCAGAAATCATTCTAATATTCTGATTTGCAGCTCAGAAAACATTTATTTTACAACAAAAACATTTATTTACATTATTATTATTATTATTATTATTATTATTATTATGTTGAAAACAGCAGAGTAGAATTTTTTCAGGTTTCTTTGATCACTTTTGATCAATTTAAATAATCATTACTAAATAAAATTATTAATTTCTATAATTTCTTTCCCAAAAAAATGATACTGACTCTAAACTTTTGAATCGTATAGTGTATAATGTTACAAAAGCTTTTTATTTTAGATACATGCTAATCATTGGATGTTTCTGTTCATCAAAGAATCCTGAAAATGATGTACTCAACTGTTTTAAATATTGATAATAATAATAAAAAAAATGATTCTTCTCAAATCAGCATATTAGAATGATTTCTGGAGGATCATATGACACTGAAGACCGGAGAAATGAAGCTGACAATTTAGCTTTGATCACAGGAATAAATTACATTTTAAAACATTTTTAAATAGAAAACATTTTAAAATGTTACTGTTTTGCTGTACTTTGGATTAAATAATTGCAGGCTTGGTGAGCAGAAGAGACTACTTTAAAAAAAAAAAACATTAAAAATCTCACTGTTCAAAAACTTATGACTGATAGTGTATATAATAAAATTGTGAAAATATTGCTGATAAAAGTTGAAGATGGTGAAATAAAGACGTTTAAAGATCTTAAAACCTTGAGATGTTGAAACCCAGTCTGTGATGGACTTTAGCTTCATTGGTGTATCTTTGACTAGCGTGTCAGTTCCTCCAACGTTTACTAGGCGTTCATGATTGGATCGAATCCATGCATAAGGTTGCCCATACTTGGCATAGCCGGCTAACAGGAACAGGGTGCAGTTCATTTCCTGGAGTGAAAAAAAAAAATATCTTTGAGAGCCTTGACCACTTCAATTCTGTCTTGATATCTTATAGAAAGCTCAAACGCTAAAGAGAAAATAATGTATGTACAACATACAGTATTTTGAAAATTCAGCTTTGCTATTACAGGAATAAATTACATTTTAAAATATATTAAAATAACAAACAGTTATTTCAAACTGTAATAATGTTTCTGTTTTTACTGTACAAAAACATAAAAAAATCTTACAAACCCCAAACCTTTGAACAGTACCAAAACTAATTAACATTACCACAGCATTTTATGATTAGTAATGTTCTTAATATGTGAATTTGATACTGGTGATAATACTCACAGGAACAGCAATCTCTCTCTCACTGGGTGAGGCTGGGAGAAGATGAGAATCAACATTCCTGTAAGTGAGTAATGAAAATAATTGATATACAGAACTTAGTTTATTATTGCTACAATACAAGGATATTTTTTTTCTTCACCTGCTGGGTGTTTGTTGCTGTGTGGTTTCTGGTGTCTCTTGTTTGTCTTGGGGAAGTGGCCCTTCTCCTGCTAAAGGCGAGCTGGCGTAATCACTGTCCAGACTGTAACTGCTACTGCAGGTTGAGCTGGTATAGTTGGAGGCCACTGACACAGCAAACCCAGGAGAACGCCATCTCTGAGAACAAAGTAACATTGCCATATAACAGTCACTAGATATAACAGTCACTGAAGCAGCAGCACTTGAGCTTGATGTTTTCAGAGATATACTTTTTAAAAGAAGTTTAAAGCTGTGCTTTATGACTTAACACCTTCAAACATCTTTTCAAACACATTTATGACCCTGGATTACAAAACAAAAAAAGTCTTAAGTAGCAATAGCCAAATATACATTGTATGGATGAAAATTATAAATTGTTCTTTTATGCTAAAATCATTAGGAAATTTACATTTTTGTATTTTGTGTTTTCCTACCATGAATATATTAAAACTTAATTTTAGATTAGTAATATGCATTACTAAGAACATTTTGACAACATTTTGATTTTTTTTGCAACCTCGGATTCCTGATTTTCGGATTCCTCGGATTCCTGATTTTCAAATAGTTGTATCTTGGCCATATTGTCTCAGCAAACCATACATCAACTGAAAGCTTACTTATTCAGCTTTCAGATGAAGCATAAATCTCAATTTTAAAAAAATTTACCCTTATGACTGTTTTTGTGGTCTAGGGTCACTTTTTGTATATAAAAAGTCTGAAAGAGAAAATTATTAGAGAAAACAAAGACCCCACCAAGTCATCATTGACCACAGTAAGCAGAAGTTCCTCTCTCCCTCTTAGCCAAGGCTGAAAATAATGGAAACCCTACAGACAGACATAAAAGACAGTGGTATGAGCTTGTAAATGTAAATATGAAACTGTACATAGTATTGCTTTAGTAACAGCCCACCTGTAAAGAACCCAGTATTGCTAACTCCGACAGGAAATGCTGAAGTCTTGCCCTTTGTTCTTGTTCCTGCATCTTTCACAAAGGCACGTTTATATAATTAGTTGTTTTTACACAATACACACTTATATAACCGCAAACTGTTTATAACCGTCTAATGTTGAACGAACAGGATTTGATGAATCTCATATCTACTAAGGGCTTATGGCTTCGTTACTAGGCAACGGCAGCCAAGCCTGTTATTGCCAGCGATGGGTTGAGGAGAAAATAAAACCCTTTGCATTTATTATGTGAATTTACAATGAATAAATTCATTTTCACCAAACACATCACCATAATACGACATCTGCAACACCGTTAATAACAGTCAAACAAAATCTAACAGATTAGTTACTGGAGTTAATATGAGCACACGCGCATTAATAAGCATGCAATCAAAATAGCATAGTCATATACTCACACCAGAGCTCATGTTCAAACATACACTGATGAACAATCAAACCAATTTGCTGTAAATTAAGCAAAATAATGCAAGCACACTGTCACGCCTATTTCCACATCCACTTCTTTGTCTTCCCCCTCCTGCAATGCATTGTAACACTTCTGTAAGAGATTAATAATGCGAGCATTAGTCTCTTATCCTAATGTTTTCCCCCACGGTTTTAGGAGTTTCATTCAGGTCTTATTTCGTATTTCTCGCGATGATCATTGTGCAGATGTTTCTGCCGCAAGCAAGGGATCATCTGCTTGTTGTGCTCTTAATGAAAAACGTAAAAAAATCACAACGCCTAGAGAATACTTTGATGTAATTTTGGAGAGCACCATTTAACACACCATACTATTTAATACCACGGTTTAATAGCAAGAATTAAGAATTATATAATGTTTATGTAGCAAAATATAATAGCGCTGTGGTCAGGCATTGTAATTTAGCTTAGGTAGCATAGCAAGGTTATTATTTGCTTTTAGCCACAGTGCCAGGTCATCACATATTGCCTAATAGCCACAATTAACTGATTAAATAAAGAAATTATGTAGTATTAATGCTTATGAAACGGTGGCTGGTTGGCTGGTTTTAGCTGGTCAACCAGCCTGGTTTTAGCTGGTCATAGCTGGAAGGCAGGCTGGTTTTAGAGGGGTTTTGTCCACTTTTCCAGCCTGGCCAGGCTGGTCTTAGCTGGTCAGGCTGGGAAACCACCAGCTAAAACCAGCCTGACCAGCTTGGGAGACCAGCTAAAACCAGCCACTTCCAGCTTAAACCAGCTAAGACCAGCCAACCAGCCTTGGCTGGTATTAGCTGTTTTTTTCAGCAGGGCCTGTCTTAGATGGGTTAAACTGTGGTTTAGATGGTTAGCTTGGTGAACTCCCAGACTGGCCAGCTAAAACCACTCTAAAACCATCAAACCAGACCTCAAAGTTTTCTGATGTTGTATTATCATCTGTCTCCCACTACTAATACAGCCTGTGCCAAAACAAATTGGTGATTTAAGTACATTTGTATGTTTCATATAGGTTTTATCATTAAAGGTCAATCATTTTTTCATATTTAAAATCAGCACATTAATCAGTCACACATAGGCCCTACTATAAAATGTAGGTTCACATGAAAGGAATTAATCTTTAGCTGGTGAATTATATAATTCACGTCTTGACTAGAATTCAGCTGTAGACAGACAAATGACTCACTGCATATATCAAGCAAAATGATGTCATGTCACCCTGTTGCCCACAACAGGAAGTGAACACAATAGCAGGCGCACAACACTGCCAGGACAGATTCAGTGGAATGTGTATTGTCTACTAGAGTGGAGCTACAAAAACCCCCCCCGGGCCAGAATACATTATGTACTTTCTGTTTTAATCAGTCAGTGATCCTATTAATTGTTCTGCTGTAAAACCAAACGCTGCACCAATGTAATGATGTCACTGTTTCACTTTTAGTCACTTCTCAGAATATAATATAAAAAAAAGTGTGATATGAGATCACTGTTTCTCATTATAGTTTGTGATAGTTTCTTCCTCTTTCTCACGAGGGTACTAGTTTCATATAAAAATCGCATTTCTAAATTGGATGCCAAAAGCGTCAGCTTCTCACATTTTAGTTTTGAAAGCTATGAAATATTCAGTTCATTTAAGTGTGGATGGTTCACATTTCAAAGCTGACCTCACTTGCAGTATGACAGTTTAGCTGAGAGCATTATGCTCTTTTTAAACACTATCTATGGACATTCTGTGAATATTACATAGCCTGAAAAGAGCTTAATACTCAGCCACTGTTTAATTAATTAATCAATGTAAATAATTCACTTCTGGGCCTTTAGTGCGAGAATCTTTATAACCAAGAAGTACAGTATGTTTGCTCTATTCAATTACACTGAAAAGATTGTTTAATACGTTTTGCACTCAGTTTGCTCTTCCCATTCAGACAAACCCTTAAAATATATCCATTCATCAGCCTTACACAGAATATTCTTTTTATTTTTGCCCTGATTCATAAAAGCTGGAACCAGTGGTGCATGTTGTCATTTCATTCACTGCTCACTACGCAAAGCTTCATCTTCTGTCCTTGAGTGAATTGTTCTTGTCCATTTTATTGTATTTCTCTCTCTCTTTATTCTGTTTCCTCTCCACCTCCGATGTGGATGCATGCTGAAGGCCATGCTGAGAGTGCAGAGTAAGATTCAAATAGGAAGAAAAAGATGTAAAAGACGTCAGCGCCCATTTTGAAATGACAGTTTTGTAGTGCATTTGAACTTTATGATATTGGTCATATAGAAATCTGCCAATAAGATTCTCAAGCTCTCTTTCACTGTTTTTAGAAATTGAAAATTGAAACTCACTAAAAAACTCCCTATAAGGTTTTATTCTGTAAGACTTTCTGTTATTCCCCTTTATGGAAGGGAAATAAATGTGACTGATCACACAGATCTGGTCGGTCATGCTGGGTGCATTTCCTACAAGCATGTCATATCATGATGACACTGTAGATGTGACAATGACACAATCTCATGCTTGGATGTAGATTACAGAGTGCAAATTAGTTTTCATTATATGGTTCAGTTCTTGTTGTTGTGATATTTTATTATGTATTTTAATATTAATACAGTGGCAAGAAACAAAAATAGTGTGATGTTTCTATGACATTTTACAGTTAATTTGTAATTTGACAAGTGCAGAAAGCTGCTATAAAAAGAACAGTAAAGTATCTTGCAAAAGTGAGTACACCCCTCACATTTCAGCAACTATTTTAGTATATCTTCTTACAGGACAATAGAAATGAAACTTGGATGTATTTTAGAGTAGTCAATGTGCAGCTTGTATAGCTAGTATAGCTATAGATTTACTGTAGTATAGACTATAGTATAGATAGTATCGATTTACTGTCCTCTGAAAATAACTCAACATACAGCCATTATTGTCAAAATAGCTGGCAACAAAAGTGAGTACACCCTAAATGATAACAGCAGTGTGTTGTTTAACCATGCAAAGCCACATGTCCTATTCATCATGTTTATGTTTTGGTCTGCTTGACAGGACCATAAAAATGTGTATATCTTGTATTAGAGCAGTTAAAATTAGGTGCTTTAAGTACAATCTCTCATACTGACCACTGGATGTTCAACATAGAATCTCATGGCAAAGAAATCTAATTTGAGAATTAGAATTGTTGCTCGCCACAAACATGGTCAAGGCTATTAGAGGTTCAGTAACACCCTGAAACCGAGTTACACTACAGTGGTCAGGATCATACAGAGGTTTTCCAAGATGGGTTCCATTCGGAACAGGCCTTGCAAGGGTCAAACAGCCAAGTTGAATATCCGTTCTGTGTGTCATTTGAAGAACCTGGCTTCAAAAAACAGACGCATGAATGCTGCCAGCATTGCTTTAAAGGTTGCAGAAGTAGAAGGTCAGTTTGTCAGTGCTCAGACCATATGCCGCACACTGCAACAAGTCGGTTTGCATAGGCGTCGTCCCATGAAGGAAGTCTCATCTGAAGCTGGCTCACAAGAAAGCCTGCAAACAGTTTGCTGAAGACAACCTGTTCAAGAGCATGTATTACTGGAACCATGTCCTGTGGTCTGATGAGACTATAACTTGTTTGGCTCAGATGGTGTCCAGCATGTGTGGCGATGCCCTGGTGAGGAGTATCAGGAAAATTGTGTCTTGCCTACAGTCAAGCATGGTGGTGGTAGCATCATGGTCTGGGGTTGCATGAGTGCTGCTGGTTCTGGGGAGCTGCAGTTCATTGAGGGAAACATGGAATTCCATTATGTACTGTACATTCTGAAGCAGAACATGATGCCTTTCCTCCAGAAACTAGACTGAACTGCAGTTTTCCAACATGATAACGATCCCAGACACACCACCAAGATGACAACTGTCTTGCTGAGGAAGCTGGAGGTGATGGAGTGACCAAGTATGTCTCCAGGACCTGAACCCTATTAAGCACCTGTGCGGCATCCTCAAGCGTAAGGTGGAGAAGCACCATGTGTCTAATGTCCAGCAGCTCTGTGAGGAGTGGAAGAGGATCCCAGCAACAACCTGTGCAGCTCTGGTCAATTCCATGACCAGGATGATTAAGGAAGTGCCAGATAACAATGGTGCTAACAACAATATATTGACACTTAAGGCAAGTTCACTTAAGGCCCAATCCCAATTCTATTTTCTACCCCTCCGCCTACCCCTCGCCCCTTCCCCTTGTCCCTTAAAACAAAGTGTAAAGGGGAAGGGCTAAAATATTTCCCCTAAGAAATGGGACACCACTACAACACTGTGATACGTCATCATACGTTGTCGCTAGTTCCTAATGTTACGTCAGAGGACATGCGCAGATGTTTATCACTCATTCCAAGATGTCAAAATGTTGTCATGTTGCAAAAAGTACAAATGTAAGGTGTACGCACCGTTCATTCACATGTGGCCGTAAGCAAAACAAACAACGCATATCACATGCGCGGCAAATTGCTAATCAGTGTAGTGGTGCCTGGAGAAGTATATATGCTTCATTTGTGAATTTCGTTTTCAACTTTCTATTTGAACGCATTCGTTTTCTGGATCCTTGGACTAAAATGTTTACAGGGGTTCACTGGTTTAAGAAATTTCTGATCGTAAAAATCAGCTTCTTTTGATTTGTATCGTTTTTATTATTATGTACTGATTTAAATTACTGGTGCGGTGAGCGGGCGCATTAGGCGCAATCATTAAAGACATTTCAAAGCAAGCCGGCTCCACGGTCCTGACTGCATCATCACTGCCTTTATTGGGTGTTTTGAGCGAATATTTACATTTATTCACATGACTGGATGCGGTGGACTGCCATGATTTTGGCGAATGCAGGACACTACTGAATAATGCGCATCAGAGGGGATTTAAAAAGTGGAAATTGCCGTGCCACTGGTCTTTCATGTTTCTAACATGCAGTCAAGTGTATATGACATAAAAATATATTTTGTAATATCGTGCAATCAGTGCTATCTGCTAGCAAACTTTAGCGATTTTTTTGCAAACGTTTATTTACAAAACAACACCATAAACACAAACACAAGATTGAAGGTAATATAAATATAATGAAACATTGTCATGAAAATCCTTATTAAAGGCAAAAATTACTTATATTTACGAGTCTGCTTGCTCGAGTGAGCAGCCATGTTGGAAATTTCTCTTTGCCCTTCGTTTGAAGTGAGGTCCTGAAAAATCTTCGTTTGGAGGGCTATCTGGCCCTTCCCCTTACCCCTACCCCTCCAACCAAAAGAGAAATGAGACACCCCTACCCCTTCACGTAAACGCGCCAAACGGAGGGGTAGGGCTAAGTGTAGGGCTAAGGGGTAGAATTGGGATTGAGCCTTAGGGTGTACTCACTTATGTTCCCAGTTATTTTGACAATAATGGCTATATGTTGAGTCATTTTCAGGGGACAATACATCTATACTGCTATACAAGCTGCACATTGTCTACTCTAAAATATATCCAAGCGTCATTTCCATAGTTTTTCCCTTGAGAAGATACTAAAATGGTTGCTGAAATGTGAGGGGTGTACTCATTTTTGAGACATAATGTATATTGCAAGTAATTATGACAGCATGTACAGCCTCTATTTAACTTTTTTATTGGTATCACGTCTTCATATGTTATATTCTTAGTACATAATTTATTTATTTATTAATTAATCACTCTTTATATTTCTTTTAGGATTGTCAAAGTCTGAGATTTCAGCAGATGACTAACTCAAGTGTATCCCAGTTTTATGTATCTCTGCTTCCACCTTGTGGACATAAATATTACTACACTGGTTCAATAATCTCTCTTTTTAGTCAGATTTATTAAATTCCTTGATCTTGAATTATTTGTTGTATAGCTGAAAATGTTATATCTCAAACTACTAAATAAGAATAAACGGCTAAAATGAGTGAAATAACTTAAAGACCGAAAGAAACGAATGATTAGATATAGCCTATATTATGAATGTAAGTATGTATAAATCTAATGTTAAAGTGCTGGGTGGTTGGAACAATTTTATCTAAATTGGCTTGGTTAGTACACTTAAATTACACCTCAACTTTCCTGTTCCTTTACTTGTTTTACAGTGATTTTATTCCTACTTACTTTTGTTTATTTTATACAAGCCAACAAATATCAGCCTGCTAGACTAAAAATATCAGCCCGCAAATATCTAAACTGTGCTCTTCTTTCTCTCTTTCCTAACAGTTTATGACAACAGCAATGACTACCATATGTGCAGACCTTTGATTTCGGTCATTATTCAGACATTTTTCTGGTGTTTTTTCTTCTCTCATTGGTCGTTTTGTTGTTTCTGAACAGATGAAGTTCTAATGGAGAACTCACAAAGACATAGTGTAACAAAATATGGTTGTTGTCATAAATCTAAGCAATTTGTATATATATAAAAATAATCCGTATTTTTAATTTTCAGCAATTAGCATTTCTTTTAATTTTGGATGATGGGCGGAGCTTTCAGCCGACAAGGACGTTCTTTTAAAAAGATAACCAGTGACTGCAAGCCATGAGTTAATTGAAGTAGCCCAATAGTATCCAATCAACACATCCAACTGCTAACAAGTCAATCACATTACACATTTAAAATCTAGCCAGCAGTCACATGTTGTCATTCTTAGCCGTGTAGCTCAGGATATTGTGTTTTAGTGCTAATGTAGTTTTGGTAGTCTTTTAGGCTACCACACTACAGACACTTAAGTTAATCAGTGGCTATGGCTTTTGGATTTGTTTCAGGGTAATTGTTTTCTAAGACTTATTTTGCTGTGTGTAGCATGAATCCATTAGCAACTTGGGTTTGTTTGTTTCTCATTAGAGGGCTGCTGCTTCTTCTGTGTGCAGTAACTTGTGCTTTACTTGCCTCTGAAAACGCACAACAATCATCCAGACTACCACAAGGTAAGAGCTTTCAGAAAGATGTTTCAATTGAAGTTTAATGTGTTTTCATGTCTCAAACTGTGTTTTTGTCTGTTGTTTTGATCATAGTTCCCATTGTGGTTGAATGCAGAACCCTATCCCTGTTCATCTCAGTAGATATACCACCTGGCAGTGAACCTCGGTTTGAGGCCGTTGGTGCGTTTGAATCTAATTTTGTAAATTTAGTGTTCTTCTATAGCTGAACTATTTTTGTTGTTCCTCATCTTGTTCTTTCTGGTCTCTTAGATGCCACAGGTGCGTATCCTATCACAGAGAGCTATGGGCCTCAGTGCGGTTACGCTTATTCTGTCCAGCCTCTTCTGGGTCGTGCTGTTCTTAGAGCTTCATACTTCTCCTGTCACACGGACAATCAGGTACAGAATGCGTTCCATAATGATGGACTGCTTTAAGCATAATGCTCATTTGAGTGTGACCTACACTATTGGTTAAAAGGTTTAAGGTTAGGGTCTGTAAGAGGTGTGGTGTGGTTGGTTTTTATATAGATATTTAAACTTATTTGAAATGAGGTTTCATAACTATTTAAGTCTTTACTGTCACTAGATCAAAAGCATATTTGCAGCATATTACAAGTTTCCATATTTGTTTAGGGGAAAAAATGCTCTTTTATTAATGAAGGATTTGTTTAACTTGATCAGTTCAACTTTAAATAGGTTTTTTATTAGTTTTATATTCTTTTAGTTCAGAGACTCCTAAAAATCCATCACCGTTTGCAATTATTCAGCATGATTGTTTTTGGCATTAATTAGAAATATTATGTCTTGGATTGTGTGACCAGACTGGTGTAATGTCTACTGACCTCTCAGCTTTGTGTATCAGGAATACAATGTAAAATGTAGTTGTCGCATTTCAAAATATTACTTTATCAAGTAGCCATCTATTGTGTATCAAGTACAGTCAAACCAATAATTATTCAGATACCGGATATAATTTGTATTTAGTTAAACTAGTGTGTGCAGGACACACTAGGACACACGGTTCATTTATGTTAGTGAGAATAGCAAAATATTGCACCCAAAAATTCTTCATACAGTGGACTACCAGTGAAATTTATTCATTTGTGAACAGAAATTTGACCTGACCATGTTTTGTTGCATACCTTTCTATCAAAGTTATAACATGATTCAAGATGAATGTGTTCAGACACTGTTTAACTCTTGAGTTCCTCCTTTTATTATCATTTTCAAAACCGTAGCGAATGAACTGATAATGTGCGAAATGTTGAAGGTGTCTGAATAGATTTTGGTTTGACTGTGTAGTGTTTGTTTTTTTTTATTTATTTTTCTCAGAATGATGAGGTCTTCACTTTCATGTTTGGTGTGTTCATCATGGATCAGAGTGGCAAAGAGTCATTTTTCAATGTCTCCAAGACTTGCTCCATGCCTCCTTTCTCTCCAAGAGAGGTTACTTGTGAGGAAAATTACATGGAGGTATGAGTATGACTTTTCATATGGTGTTTATACCCTGCTTTTTGTAGCTTTTTATTTTGTATAAGTTTTTTTTTCTCCCGTTTTAGGTGTCTGTGAGACCTGATCTACCTTGTCCCACAGCTGGCAGTATTAAAGAAGACTTCTCTGCAGCTTACGCTGTTGTAAGTAGCTAGTGTGGTTGTGTGTGTGGTGTGGGTTTTTTTTATTTTTTGTCTAAATGGTCTTTGTGTGTGTGGTTTTTTTTTTTTTTTTTTTTTTTTTTTTTTTTTTTTTTTTTTTTTTTTTTTTTTTTTTCTTTCCTTCCAGGCCCAAAGTTCAGCTGTTCAGACCTGGCAGGTGATTCTTCAACAAGAGGGGCCGCGATCTTCTGCAGTCATGTCAACTGAAGATGCTGCTACTCTGGGCTACTTCATAACGGTCACACCTGGCAGACTTGTATTTCGAACAACCTTTGGACAACCTTATGCTTCAGTAAAAATGGTATGGTGGTTAATGCCATTTTTAATTTCCCTGGAAATAAAGGCACGTGACCTGATCTTGATCTCAAAAGTACACGCATTTAAGTTTTCCGTGTAATCACAATTGCTGCATCGAACATGTTTCAGGTCAATAATGTTGCAGTTGAAGTTATCCAAGCCACAGTGTTTTTCAAAAGGAACTGGATGGTGGTCATGGTTGACCTAGTTGCTGCCTGTTCACTGGGTAAGAACCAGTGTTTTTGTTTCAGCACCCCCCCTTTTATTTTATTTTTTTTTTTTTTTTTTTTTCTCTCATCTGTTACTCACTCTTTGCAGAGTTGTAAGGGCTGTCTTCAGATTTCATATTTAGATGGCCTTTATTGACTTTCAGATGAAGGCTCTTTTGATGGCTACAAACTTCACTGGAGGACCCCTGCAGTAATGACTCCTCTGGTTGTTGGACCTTCTGAGTTAAGGAGTGAGTACATAGGCATGGGAGTTGACAGTGAGGTCATAAATGAAGAGGATGCGACAGACCGAGGCTACTCTGTGACGGTCAATGATGAGGTTGTAGACAGTAGCATCCCGTATGCTGCTGAGGGAGGAATAAGAAAGGTATGATCCATGGTGTTTTATCCATATATGATCCTGGACTCAAAACATCCAAAGGTATAGTAAATGGATTAAGAGGTTATGAATCAAATGTTTACTTTTTTCTACAGAGCTTTGTGATGGACAATGTGTATAATGAGATGTACATGGTCCAGCTAACCTACCAGCAAATGTTTTTGGACCAACATGGTGTGGCGACCAAGCACAACGCGGTTCGCCAGATGGCTACTCCACCAATTCCTCGTCCTCCCTATTCGGTTAACCGTGAGTAACCTGTTGTGTTTGGGCATATCACTGCTTCTCCTTGGGTGATTGTTTACTACATCTGTACTGTCTCTTCCAGAAACGACCCTTGAGGAGCGAGTCTTCCAGGTCTACCTGGGTAATATTCCTTTTGATGTGGAACTGGTGTCCGTGGCGCTGAATGGGCAGGAGATCTCTGTGTTGACTGCTGCACAGATGGGGTACTCTATCACAAGAGTCTCAGAAGAAAATAATACCTTTGCGTACATCCTTAGGGTGCCATTTGAAGACCAATTTGTTGTGAAGCAGGTGCGTTTGCTTTTTACCGAGTTTTCTAGGTCAGTACTTTTCATAATAGACTTTCAAAGCAGTTTTGCAAGTAATGTTTATCTTCTTGCCTTATTCACATTTTACCAGGTTAGAACTATCTTTAATGTAGGCTTTGCGACCACTCAAGCAATTGAGATAAAGTTGGACCGATGCTTGTATATCCAAATTTATATAAAGAGCTGTCTAATAAGATGCCTTTGCAATATCTATATTTTCTACTGCTTAATGTGAATCCGTGTTGGATATCATTTTACAACTATATACTATACAAAACCATGTTCTATGGACTTGTCGCATGCTTTTAAGACTAAGTGGCCCTAATTTCAGACCAGTGTGTTCAATCTTTGTCTTTTCTCTTTCTTCCAGTACATTTCGGAAGGCTATTTTGAGTATTCTTTGGAAATTAAATGGACTTTGAACATCATGCCTCAAATGGAGGCCTATTACCACTATTCTTCAGTGTCGGCTTTCATCATTGATGCCCGTAAGAACCATTAACCTTTCGAAATCATAGTGGTTTAGATGTTGCTCTCATGTCCATTTTCAGAAGGCTCAAACACTTGTGCTATACTAATATAGTTACTTAATGTGTTCCATACATTGAATGGGTGTTTTAATTGTCTTTACAGTACCTCCAGTGTTTGACAGCATGTGTGCTGACAATGGCATAAGCTTCATGAAGGACCATCATCAGTACGACTACTTGTGGGACATTGCCATTGGGTCCTACACGCTGACCCCACAGCTGGCATCCGAGCGTGGCTACATCCTGAACAATGATAGCGCCACGTTTATATTGGATGTGCCTCTGTTTACCATAGGATACGTCTATGAGGTTAAACTTGACCACAAGCATGGCACAGCTGCAAAAACATTTTAAAATTCTTAGAATTGCCACAAGTTGTGACAGTGTGGCTTAAGTTTAACATGAAATCTTCCTCTGTTATAGGATATCACTCTGCAGCAGTTTTACGGCACTTTTGAACTTCTCACCAAAAATGCTCAAACCCTGGCGATTGAGCAGACCTCGTCCAAACGCTGCCTCTTCCAAACCACTGAGCTTTTGGGTAATGTAAACGGCTCTTATTTACTTCCCCCAAATCTGTGGTGATTGCATCAGGAAGCACTTTATTTATATTTTAAATAAGCTAGTTTCTGAGGTCTAATCTAATACTGGTCTAGGGATGGAGTGGTAAAAGGTTGTGTAAACTGATAAATGCAGTGTTCTAGTTTGCTCACAGCTGAAGTGTTTCCTCATCCTTGCAGTGTGCTCAACTGATGGTGTGATGACTGTAGTGAGTGACATCACAAAAGCGGTACCTTCTGCAGTCCCTGCCAGAACCACACTATTGGACCGACGCTGCAGACCCCAAGAAACTGATGAAGCCAGAGTCCTCTTCTCCTTTGGACTTAACACTTGTGGCACTAGATTTCAAGTAAGGTTGAAAGGGTTATCTGGGTTTGTTTTCTGTGAAATCTGAGAAGTACAAATTCCTTTATTCAACTTCTTGCTATTCAGGTTGATCATCAGTATGTGACCTATGAAAATGAGATGATATTTCATGAGTTGTATTCCACTGACACCAGGCCAGTCATCACAAGAGATGTTGCATACAGGTATGTTATTAATAGGACTGTTCACCCCCCCCCCCCCCCAAAAAAAAATAAAATAAATTTCTTTAATTACTCAGACCTTCGGAACACAAATTAAGATTTTATGTCCGTGAGCTTTTATGAAGCTATAAGTTCTTTTTTTTTTGTGTGCAAAGAAAACAACTTTATTCAACACTTTCTTCTCCCCCAGGACGGTCTGCCACCATTGAGAATATTATTATTATTATTATTATTATTATTATTATTATTATTATTATTATTATTATTTTTTTTTTTTTTTTTTTTTTTTTTTTTTCCCCCCCCCCCAAGCATAAGTATTCTCTTGGCTTCATAAACTTAGTTGAACCACTGTCACATGGACTAATTAAACAATCTCCTAATTTCACAATGCAGGGTCAGAAACCTCTCAGATTTGATCAAATATAATTTGTGTTCTGAAGATGAACAAAGGTCTTATTAGTTTGTAACGACAAAGTCTTGCAAAACTCTTGGGGTAACTGTCTCTTTAATGTTTAATGTCATCTGTGCAACTGTGATTCAGCTATTCCCAAGATCTTTTGATTTTTAGAGTGACCTTGAGGTGCATTTACCCAGTACGTGGCATTGAAAGTCTCTTTGTGGACCGGAAGTTTAGTGCCGAGATGCCTGGAATTGGACAAATCAAGGACCCTGTGAAGGGCAAGTTAATTGGCTTAAATATTTGGAGCCATTTGATGTTTAAGTGCCTATAATTTTGATGTCTTTTTATTTTCAGTTTCTCCCCAAATGCTCAAGCCCATGCAACCACAGAAACAAAGCATTATGAATCCCTCTTTTCAGTCAGCTGTTGCAAGGAAACCGGCTGACTATTCACGAGTGAGCCAGTGGACCCCGCCCCTAGACGAATATGCCCAGTGGTCATTAGGTAGTATTTGTATTTAGTATGTCTAAACTTGGAATAAGTTGAGTAATTTTAATTTTCAAGTTGAAGTTTAATGCAAGTTAACTTGTACAACCAAGTTCATTTTACTTTAAGGCAACAACTGAAATGGAAGTTTATTTACAGTAACACTTTGTTTTTGTTTTCCCCCAGGACCTAATGGAGGCTTTTAGATTTGATGTGATATTTAAAAACCTATCTTAAGTGTTTGTCTTGTGCCGTTTAAAATAAAAGCACTTTTCTTCAAGCACTTTTGGCATCCTTTTTTTTTTTTTTTTTTTTTTTTTTCTATTACATTTTAGTCTTTGAAACACTTTTGAAAGCAGAAATATCTTATGGCATTAAAGGTTTAAACTGTACAAGTCAGTTATTGGCTATCAGCCCATGGTTTACTGATGCTGTCCTGAATGCTCAAATGGAGCCCATTTACCATGGAGCCTCTGTTATAGAACAGGCCTCCTGTGTCTACACCGTGCAGGGAGCCCCATGTCTGCTGATGTCCAGCGTGGAGTTGTAAGGGAGGTGCTTTGGGCACAATCTGTGGATTCTGGGTAGTAGCCATGCAGCTGGTACTGCTGGTTGGGCATGCACTCTGAGTCTTTGTGCTCTGAAGAAAAGCCAGCTGGTTTTGTGACTGGACCAAATTCTGAATCAGACTTTGGGTCAGGATGTGATTCTGATGGTGGGTCTGGGTTAGGATTTGCTGGTTTGGATGAGCCAGTGCTCTGGTCAGGTTAAGGTTGTGGTGCTGGTTTGGGTGTATCTGTAGTTTTTCCCTCCAGTCCTCTTGCTGCTGCCGGTGGATCTTCATGTGAGCATTTCTACTCTTGATTTTATAAAACATCCTAAAAAAAAAAAGACAATTTGCAAGGTTAATTGGAAGGCTGGATGCCAATTAATGTCCAAAACAAACATGTGTTTGCTTTTGAAACCAATACCATGACTTTCAAACCATTACATACTAAAATAGAACAGGCAAATTTGTCCATACTTACTTTCCACATTGTTTACAGGGGAAGCTTGTGGGAAGTGATGGCGTATGAATCAGTCTGTCAATACTGGATTGGTTAACCAATGTTTTTGGGGCTGAAGGAACCTGTGGAGGAGTAAGATGTTCAATAGCCTGCTTTTAACAACATTTTGTAATGTATTACTAAAAAGGTCTGCAACTAATCTACATTTCTTTATTAAAATGTGATTTATTCCACATGGTGCCCAATGCCATCCTCCAGAAAATGTTCATATCAAAGGCTGTAGGCCATTTAAAGTTTTTACAATGCATCAATCGACTATATTGGCAGCACTGAACATAAACAATGCCACTGAACCGAATGAAGCTTGCATATTTTGCTGATGAAAATGGTCAATTGTCATGTTTTAGGCTGTACAAATCGGTTGGACTGAGGAGAAACATTTGGAGTACTATAGACTGCGCTCTAAACTTTTGGCAAAAAACTGAGCATTAAAAGTTGTATGTGGTTAGCCAAACTGAACCAGAATTTCCAGGGCAAGATGATTCTTGACAACATTTAATGTTTTGTTTATTTCTGGTCCGGCAGGTGTTATATTAGGCCAATATCTTAATACTGCTCGTACGTATCTTTACCACATATTTAGTACCACCTGACTTTAGTTTGTCAAAATATTGCACCCTTAAATTTCCTGCTAAAGTCCTTTGTGTAATTTGGCAGTTTCCTCACGTTTTTTCTGTGGTTTAGACAACAAATTAGCAGAACAAGGTACTCTGTAGTACATTTAACTGTGCAATCTATGATGTTGTTTACATCTGACTACCACCAATATGGCCCAGCATCTGGATAACTGACCAAACCGTGACGGAAGTGCAAACCCTCTAGCTCAGTGGTTCCCAACCACGTTCCTGGAGGCCCCCAACACTACACATTTTGCATCTCTTCTTTGTCTTTCACACCCATTTCAGGTCTTGGAGTCTCTACTAATGAAATGATCATCTGAATCAGGTGTGTTTGATTAAGGAGACAAGGCAAACATGCAGTGTTGGGGGGCCTCCAGGAACGTGGTTGGGAACCACTGCTCTAGCTGCTAAGAGGAAAAAATGTTCGGCCAAAACAAGCATTTTATCTACTTTCTCTAGCACGTTTCTAATATTCTTCATAAATAAATTAATTAAATTAAATCTTACGTCTACATACCGCTGCAATTTATAATCCCTCCGTTTGTCGCGCATGCGCATTCATGAAGTGAAATTTACTGTAGACTCGCTTGTTGTCAAGGCGAGACTTTTCTCCCGAATTTCTCACTACAGACGAGGATATGAGTATGACCGTAAAATGTAAGTCATGCACGGTGGAAAAACATTTCTCAAACGCATTTAACACCACACGCCACATCTTTCAAAGCACATGACACGGCAGACCTTCCTAAACTATGTTTTTAGTATGTCACTTTTTAGTATGTTTACTAAACGCTTCAAACAAACACAAAGTTTCGGACAACTGGTGGAATACACCGTTCCTAAGCTGCTCACCGTATGACCCCTGCTATTTTTCAGATGTTTTGTACATAACATGTTTTTTAATAGTTTTGGGAAAAACGAAGCTTTTCAAAACTTTGAATCAATTGAACCGATTCTTTGCAAATGATTCTTTGTTGCAAAGCTGTCCGAATACTACACGCTGGCGTCACCTGCTGTTCAAAGCAAAACTCAAACACGTATGAAATATTTTACGAACCAACTGTAATCTATTAAAAGTAATCTAACAAAAATACAGTTAAATATAAGTGTTCTGTAAAACTTGCATTTTTTTTAATGTGCAGAGCTTGTTTTGTGTGCTATTATGTAAGGCTGCGCAAACTGGGTCAGTTAAAGGAATTGAATATCGTTAACATTTTTGCATTAAATTGCTTAAAAATCAGCCTAAATGATAAAAACTGTTACGTACTCGTTCATGGGTTAACCGGATAGCATAATCAAAATAAGTCTTACCTGACTGATGACAGCTGCAATTCTCTCTTCCTCCAAGCTTTCTTTTTCTCTCTCCCTCTGCTTGTTTTGTTTCTCTGCAAGCCTCTTGGAGTTGTAGTAGAATTCAATACACTGTGACACCTGCTTTGTTCTCACCTGAAAGTAGGAGAACTGTAAATACTCCGGTCTCTGATATTTGGTGTTTTAGATGTAAATATTTGATATATTACCATTTTGTGTATAAAGGAGAAATCTTTTCCATAAATTGCAAATGCTTTATGGAACAGTCTTTGTTCACTCAAAGTCCACGTATCCATCCCTAAATGGAAAAGAAACAGGATTAGTCTTATAATACTGACTGTAAAAGTTTTGGATTATCAACAAATGTGTGTTTACCAGAATAGTGATAGTTCTCTGATGGAGGGGAGTCTTTAAATAACAGCATCTCCAGCGCTGCCTGTTAGCAGGAAAAATAATGAAACTAAATATTATGCTGCATTATTTTGTGCAATACAGGGATACAGAAGCAATCACAAAATATCATAATCTAATTATGAATATTGCACTTACTAGAATGTTTCCCTGGCAATGAGAAAGGCTGTGAAGAGCAAGTTCCAAATTGGCGCCACCTCCTGGTAGAACACTGGAGGCACTCAGGTCAAGAAGATTCTCCACTGAGGTTAGAGATCACACTCATTATTAAAGAAGAAACTAGTGGTTTAATGGTAGGTGAAATATTTTGTATTGTGATTACCATGCTGTAAAAGGGTGTCATTTTCCTCTAGCTCTGCCCAAGGTTTCCATAACAGCTCCTCCATGACTGGTTCCTCTGAACACACCTCATGCTCTCTCCCTTTTATCAGATCTGGCAACTCCGCTTGGAACTCTGGGCCTATATTTATGCACCTGGAGTGTGAATGTACAAGAAAATTTAATGAAATCATCTCAAACGCTTGACACATTTCTTAACGCTCTGGTGTTGTTTGGTCAATTTTGGCCAAAATATAGTTTTTTTCTATTTGAACACACAAAACAAATCATGGGCATATTGTGAAAGGTTAAATAGTCCTGAAAAATAGTCACATTTGTGTTATTTAAAGTAAAAAAATGACATGGAAATGAATGGGAAGCTAATTTGGTAACACTTTACAATTAGATGTAATTTGTTAACATTAACTAATGTATTAACTAACATGAGCAATACATTTCTTACACTATTTAATAATCTTTATTAATGGTAGTTAATAAAAATACAGTCATTCATTGCTTGTTTGTTAATTCACAGTGCATTAACTAAAGTTAACAAATACAACTTGTGATGTTAATAATGCATTACTAAATGCTGAAATTTAACATTAACTAACATAATAAAAAAAATAATAAACCTTACTGTAAAGTGCATTAATTTTATCTAGTAGAAACATTTGGTATTGCAGCCAAAACAAAATCATACTTTTTTTTTTTTTTTTTTTTTTTTTTTGGAAATATCAACCTCAAATTTGCAACACTAGTTTTAAAAATATATATTGCATATAAAAAAATGGTATTTTGTGCATTTTTCATAATAATAAACTTAAACTTCTGTTACTTTTTTGTTTCACTTATCTGCTATAAGTCTTCTTTAAAAAAAGAGACCAGACTAAAGTCTGTGCTCCAAGGCATTCGAGATTTACGACAGTTTAAGTTGGTTCAAAAAGTGGATCATAACTATTCTATAAATCTAATTTAGTGGCATAAATCACATAAAAGAACACAATATTAAAAAAAAAACATTATCAAACTACAGTATAGTACATTCATTTCACTGAAATAAAACTAATTTTTGACCACCATGCGAACAACGCCAAATGCCAACAAGCAGATGCTCACCTATTCAAGAAAGAAAAAATTTGACACCAAGTTTCTACCGACAGTTTATTGTTGCATTGTTTCAAATAGATAATTATTTTTAGACATAATACCAAAAAAAAAAAAAAAAAAAAGCTTCCAGTGTGACGTCAATGAGCGACCAAAACTAAGAAGAAACAAACAAACAAACATTTGAATGCTCACCTTTGTGAGTCATCATCTTTCCTCTCGTCTGTCCACAGTGCTCTGTTTTCCACAGCTAGGGAAGACAGTAGGTTGCAAAAGAGCCCCGTTCCACTACGTGTCGGGTTCAGCATTGGAGGTGGTGTATAGTGAGATGTAGTTTCTTCCCAGTTCTCCGTGAGCTCTTTACTCAACTGGATTACACTGTTGAATGGGACTCCAGTATATACCGAACTCGGAACATTCTAGATGAAGCAAATAAAGCTGCTTGTGAGTAATTCTGCTTAAAATGATGCTATAGAGCCAACCACAGCTTAAGAGCTGAAAACATAAATACTTGTGGTTTCAACCTGTTAACAGTCAGTGTTTTTTTTTTTTTTTTTTTTAAGCGGATATAACAGTTTTGCCAATCTCATGTTAGTCTTGAGTACTTGCACGACCTGTCAAAAGTTTTTGAACAGGAAGATTTTTAATGTTTTTTAAAGAAGTCTCTTCTGTTCACCAAACCTGCATTTATTTGATTCAAAGTACAGCAAAAACAGTAATATTTTTAAATTTCAAAGCTGAATTTTTATCATAATTAGTCTAGTCACACGATTCTTCAGAAATCATTCTAATATTCTGATTTGCTGCTCAAAAAACATTTATTATTCTCATCATTATTATTATGTTGAAAACAGCTGAGTAGAATTTTTTCAGGTTTATTTGATGAATAGAAAGTTCAGAAGTGCAGCATTTATCTGAAATAGAAATCTTTTGTAACATTATAAATGTCTTTATCATCACTTTAAAGCATCAGGATAATGTGACACTGAAGACTGGAGTAATGATGAGTGTAAATTGCATTTTAAAATGTATGTTAAATAGTACAAATATTTAAAAATGTTATTGTTTTTGCTGTATTTTAAATCAAATAAATGTAGGCTTGGTGAGTAGAAGAGACTTAACATAAAAAAACTTTTGACTGGTAGTTTATAGAGTAGTACTGTATAAAGTAGTATATAGCCGTGGGAGGAGCTGAAGAGTCTTGAGCACAGGTAGCTTTTGCGTAGTGATCATCTGCAAACTGTAACATTGACATAAATTAAACAGAAACAAAAAATGTATTGACTTAAATTAACTATAGCTAACAAATTAATTAATGAAGCATGCTGATGGGCATGCTCTTGCTCTTATTCTGGTTGATGTGTGCACGCGCTCTTCCAGGAAAATTGCCCATACACCTAATTCCACCCTTTATGATGTCATACAGGGCCATACTAAAAAAAAAAACTTTTTGAAACTTATATGAAGCCTGAAGGAGCGGCTTTGGCACAGAAATACATCCAACACGTTTTTTGAGACTTTGGTCGTGGTTTATATTTTTTACCATATACTACCATTCAAAAATTTAGTGACTGTAATTTTTTTTTTCTTGGAAAGAAGTGTCTTATTCTCACTAAGGTTGTTTATTTCAAAAATATACATCAAAATATATCAAAAATACTGTAAAAACAGTAACGTTGTTAAATGTTATCATATTGTTGTAATTTATTTGATCGAAAATGCTGTAAAAACAATAATATTGTATATTGTTCCTGTGCTGATTTTTCAGCAGCCATTACTCCAATCTTTAGTGTCACATGATCCTTCAGAAATCATTTTAATAGACAAATTCTGTGTTTGCAAACCGTGATGACGTTTTTTGCGGGCAGAGCTTATCTGGTAGCAGAAAATGACAGTTATCAAGTAGCAATCTATGTAGGGCATAGAATAAAAGAATTTAAAAAATTACATTACTGACTTTTTCTCGCAATTGTGTTGAATGAAATCGAGTTATAAAGTCCGAACTAGGAGATATAAACTTGCATTTGTGGAGAAAAAAAAAACATCAGAATTGTGAGAGAAAATAGGTAATTAGGTATTTAAATAGTATTTCATGCTGTAACTGTAATACGATATGTCTTCTATGAACTGAATTTTATATAGACAAATTGTTTAAATCAAATTTTTTCTTTTAAAATTAGAGTAATCATTCATAGACTGTCCGTTTGAACTTCTGTGTTTAGCTTTAAATGCTGTTTTTGACGACAGTATTTTATAAAAAATGATTTGCATTCCAATTCTGACATCCAAAGGCACAGCAATATATTTTTTCTCTTATTCCATGGATTTTACCTGTTTCCCAAGACTTGTTACCAGCGTTTTACTACCACAATGCGCGCACAGCTGCCGGTGACGAAACTGTAACATCTACTACAAATGGGTCTATATGCTGATTTGGTGCTCAAGAAACAGTTCTCATTATTATCAGTATTGCAAACTGTTGTGAAATGTTTTTTTGTGGAAATCATAATATTGTTCAGGATTCTTTGATGAATAGAACATTTTAAAAAGCAGCATTTATTTGAAATATAATTTATTTGTAACACTAGAAATGTCTTTACTGCCACTTACTCACCAAGGATCCATTGAATTGATCATTATAGTAGTAAGTATTAGTAGTATGTTTAAACTTTCCTTGAAGTCTTACTGAACCCAAACTTTTGAATGGTATAAAATAATTTAGTAATTTATTGGTCTCTTGCCTGTGTGCTGGAGGACCCCAGAGGTTTGTCTGAGAACCCAAGACCGAAGTTTAGTCCACAACCAAATCGTGTTCCTTCTCCAGGCCCTGACCCCTGCACATGGACACTAGACTGGTGCAGAGAAGGTCCAAACGAATGGGACGATTGCCCCACCTATCAAAATGAAAAAATTGGTTGTAAATAATTGGTGGTAATGAATGTTGCATGCCATCATATCCAGCTTAAAATGCATAAGAAACGCATGAAGATTAAATGAACTGCTATGATCTTAAAGCCATTGATGTCTGTGCTAACAATCTGAATGTGCAGATGACAGACCTGAGGCCATGTCATGTGATCTTCAGATGTGCTGTGCTCGTGACCCAGATCTTGCTGCACGCAGGTCTGAGGATGGTGATGTTGAACCAGTGCAGGGTTGAGGGACATTTGCAATGAACAGTCTATGCAAGAAAAGCACTTGTTTCATTAAAAACAATTAAGATTTGAAAATTACAGCATTGCGAGACAAAACATTGCACCATACCTTTCTGCAGGGAGTTCATTTGTTTCAGATGAGTCCCTCCATGCTCTGAATAAACCAGGGTGGAGTTTGAATCTTGTTGGAGGTGCTGCGTTAAGTCCAGGCTCTCGCTGTCATCAGCTTGCAGCTGCAGCCATATGGGATGATTGAACCTGCCGGTGGAGGGCGAAGGTAGAGAGGGAAAGAACTGCAGAGCCCCATCCGACTGAGTTTGTATCTGTGATTGACTCAAAATCTGGCCAGGCAAGAAGTGTTGAGGTCGTTTAGGAGGAGAAAAAGATGGAGGAGGCAGGGGCGTTGGCGGTGGGCTAAGAACCAAAGGGAAGGAGAGGGCATGTGATGGAGGAGTACCATTGTTAAAGCCACTCTGCTCTCCTCCACCCATCATTCTGGAAGTGCTACGACTGCAAAAGGCCTCGGAGAAAGAATCCAGTTTTTGCTGCTGATGCACAGCGGTTTCATAACTCTCTGATGCCTCTTGTTGATGGCAGTGAGAGCTCCAGTCAGTCTCATAAACTCCTGCTTGTGGCTTGTTTCTGTTCAGTCCCATAGAGGACACAGGGGATGTATTCCCCCAGTAAGCAGCGTTCCCCGACTGATCTATTCCATTCAGAGCACTTCCAGTGCCATCCGTGGCTTCACACGGGACCTCAAACGGCCCGAGCCCACTCATTGAACCTTGCTGGTAAAGGTTGTGGCTTGACCTTTGACCTTCGGTCTGAGGGCGAAACATAGGAGCGAAGGAGAGCGATTCTGGCTCGGGAGATGTATGGTCAGCCATGTGGTGTGTTGCAAATGGCCGCACCCTCGAGTTAAAGGACACTCATAGCATCTGAAAACTGAAAAGACACACAGAGACAATCAGAAGCCATCAAAACCCTTTCAACCTCATGAACGTTAGTGAGCCAAACCACACAAACAAATGCACTGAGATATTTTCCCAGCCGCTGAATAGTTTCTCTTTGTCTTCCTTTGTTACAATTGAATTTTAAGACAAATAGTCATACGGAAACAAGGAAACGTTACTTAAATGTTGCAAGTGAGAATCGTCTTCAGCTATCGAAAGAAAACAAACGGCCTTTGTTCTTTTGACTTTTTCTCTCATCTTTCTTTCCAGCTCTGTTTGTTTAGTACTCACCAGCGTTTCTCTTTCTTTGTCCATTACCTGTTGCTTTTGTTCGTGTGCTATCCGTTCATCTCCAGCTAACAGAATTAAAATACAGCCACGTGTGAAAGCAGCCGCTCTCTCTAGCTCTTCCTCGCCGCTTGTGCGCATTATCATACTTAAACGTGAAAACAGTTTCTCACACATATTTCTTTCGCAGGTGCCACCGATCAAAAGGTTAGTCTTCGGTTGTCATAGAGTCACCCCCTCCCTTAAAACCCTGAACCGAAAACCACATCCTGAGGAAGCAGTCACGGATCTCCCTCTATCTCTGTCTTTCTATACCTCTCTCCCTCTTCTGTCTTGCTCTCCTCCTTAACCTCTTTTTCTTCTCTGTCTATTTTTATCCATTCTCCTCCATCACATCGCATACTCACATTCTCCCATAGATCACCATCCTCTCTCTGTCCAGTGAGGGTCTTGTTCATGGTGAACATACAGACGGTAAAGCAAAGAGAGTTGAATCCACCCTAAATTTACTTTACTATACTTTTTTTAACAATTAACAAAAGCTGTAGGATGAAAGCATGCTGTCTTCAATGATGTTGCAGGTTATAAGCCTTTTTGGGCTTATTGTGCTTGCGGCTCAGAGTGTTATCTTGAGATTCGCATCTGTTGTGGTTAGTAACTTGAGTGTAAAGAACGTAAGAGTTGTCAAACTGGCAGGTAAGGCGTGGGTGTTCGTGTAAGTGTATACGACAAGAGTGAGAGGCAAAGCTTCCTGTTGAGTGTGTGTGTGTCGGTCATAAGAACAAGTTTGTGCATTTTTTTTTTTTGTATGTGTTTGAACGGTTGTGTTAAATTACTAACTTAATTGCTTTATTGAGATTTTGTGCATGCATGTGTGTTTTTCTGTGCATGTGTTTGTGTGGGCGACAAGACAAACTCTGTTTACGCCAGTGAGAATCTGTGGTTGCTCAAAATCACGTGACGGGAAGTTGACCATGAACGACAGAACAGGAAGTGGACAAGGGAAACCTCCGTACACCCCGCCTCCGCTCTCTCGCTCTTTCTGCAAGTGTATCCCGCTTATACCCACAATATAAAATCGTTTCCATACCGCATACATTGTCTCTGCACCCCTTTTTCCACCCACACATAGTGTTTCCCTCTCTTTCTGCTCTCTTTCTTTCTCTCTTTCTCATGCTAGCTTATTCGCATCATTTTTACAGCAGTTCAGCATAATCATGCATCTTTATTTTGAATGACAGGTCTAGGCTGGTCCACCCACTCTGTCTCCGTGTGTCGTATCTCGGTCAGAGGCATTAAACTTTGAGAGACTGTGAATCTGGACGGCCCCCACACAGGTTGTAGGTTTGGCAGTTTGGCTGATGAGGGTGATGTTAATTCAGTGGTGAGTACAGTATGAATGTACCTGCTGAAATCACCTACACAAACCTCACCATTAGCATAATGTGGGTGAAAGAATAAAGGTGTAAGACAATATGCAGAGAGTAGACGGATTCCTGGATCAGAGAAATGTAGATTTTTTACTCTCACTGCCCTAGTTTTTAGCTTTTGCCTTTTAAAAATCTACTATTTTTTGTATTTGAAAACAGGGAGTGTATGCATTTATGACTTGAAATACCAGCTTTGCTCCATGAATATGTTCAATATCGCATACCTGAAAGCTATACGTGATCAGCTCATTCTGAGGAAAGGGGCGAGTGGGTTAAAGGGGGACAAAAACAACATAGGATACAATTGATGGAAAGAGGAGTGTGGAGGCTGTTTTCTGGTTTTCTGTCAGATGTGTGAAAGACTGAACAGAGGAGGGGGAAAGCAGCAGAGCGGTTTGGACTTTTTTTCCTCTCTCTTTTTTCGCTATCATTCTATCAATCCGTTTATCTTATCTGTGAGACAACCTTTATTAGTGCATGCAGAGAGATCACAGACGAATGCGTTGAAAAAATGAAAGACGTGAGAACACTGAAAGGAGAACTTAAAACTCTCGTTGAATAAATCCTAAAGTTTAGGTTACGCAAATAAATGAATGTGCTTTGTACAGGTGCGAATTATGTCCTCTCAAATCTATAGCATCTAATTAATTCATACGCTTCTAATAGTCTGCCTATGATTGATGTAGAGTGAGATGTGCTGATGATGCATTTTAAGAGGAGTAACAATTAATTCATTTCTGAAACATCAGTGAATTCAGAAACGGCTAATGCGTT
Source organism: Garra rufa (assembly GCF_049309525.1). NCBI lineage: Eukaryota > Metazoa > Chordata > Actinopteri > Cypriniformes > Cyprinidae > Garra > Garra rufa. The sequence continues at coordinate 51,093,632 of NC_133363.1, forward strand.
AAGTGAGCTTCCACTGTATTTCATTAGTCAAACTTTCCAGCCAGTTACAATTGACAACATGTGGTCAAAATGTCATGTCAGAGAAGAGAATAGCTGGAAATATGACGATATTAAAATCTCTTTTACTACTGGTGATTCTTTTTGTGGGTCTTGTAGTATGAATTTCTAGCATTGTGAGGTTCTTCATTTAAACTGCATAAATATTTCTACTAAATTGTTTAATGTAACTAAATATAAATGTACAGTTGAAACTGTGATACTTAGGCCGTCCATGTCTTCCCAGCTCTGTAACGGTAACCTTTTAAAGTAATGATAGCATATACTATTATAAAGACTAAACTGTTTTTAGTTTAGTAATTGTTTACATTTTGCTGGTGGTATTTTATATAATAGCTATAATGTAATGTTAAAATATATTAACTCAAATTAAAGAACAAACACAAAGTGTTTGCACACTGGTTAGTCGATAAATTATCTGGAGTCCGTTGAAAGAAGCAAAATCTGCAATTCAGATATATTATATTTTTGTAATTACATTCAAGTATGGTCTCACTTTACATTAGGTGCCCATGTACTTACATTTAAATTAATCATTTGGCACAATGTACTTATTGTGTACATGTTTTTACATTGTACTTATATATTTTTGAAAACCTCTATGTAATTACATTTGTAATTAATTTCTGTAATTACCACTGTTGACCCGTCCCTTACACCCTAACCCACCCTTAAACCTACCTATACCACCAAACCTGTCGCTAACCATACCCATATCCCACCTTAATAGAAGCAAAAGTATTGCAATGCAATATGACCACATTTCGTACATTGTACTTATTTTTTAATGTAAGTACATAATAGTTAAGGCCACCTAATATAAAGTGTGACCAAAATATTTTTTTGCAGATATTTTTTTTTTATAGGTAGTCTTTTTCGGTGCTAAATGTTACGCATTATCTAAGTGACCCTTGCTTAAATTATGTCTATATAAGGCGATCCTTATTTCAAATGCATCAGTGTTAGACCTGTAAAAGAAAAACAGTATAGAATATGAGAGAATATGATTTATGCAAATTAGATAAATCTATCATTAAAAGATCCACAAAAGTAATCCTAAATAAAGAAACAGTTTGAACGTGTGCTTTTATGCGATTACATGAATATGTTTTGGAGGGGTTTTGTTCAAAAGATTTTCAAATGAGAGCGTGAAAAAGATAAAATGACAGAGAGAACAACATCTGTATGCTTCTCACTGAGTCACTGCAGTATCATCCATATAATGATTATTGATCAGATTTATCACCGATATGGTCAAATTATTGTTTGTTTATTTGCTTGTTTTTTATTATTGGAAAATAGTACATTTAACAAGTTCTCCACAGAAGTTCTAATGTGTTTGAATGTTTATTGCGAAAGGCTAAACATGAATGCATATAAACAGGCATCGGAAGCAATCTGTCCTTTTAACAGCTTTGAAAAAATCGTACATTTTCACGCCATATCCAGTATTTGTATAAAATACAGTCAAACCAAAATCTATTTAGACACCTTCAACATTTTTCATATGATCACAGTTTATTCGCTATAGTTTAGAAAATGGTAATAAAATATGATAAGAACTCAGAGTTAAACTGTGTCAGAACAAATTCATCTTGATAATCACAAATGAATTACAGTCAAACCAAAATTTATTCAGACACCTTCAAAATTTCTCACATTATCACAATTTATTTGCTATAGTTTAGAAAATGGTAATTAAATATGACAAGAACACAGGAGTTAAACTGTGCCAGAATAAATTCATCTTGATAATGTCTGATAACCTTGATAAAAAGTTATGTAACAAATAATGGTCATACTTCATTTTGCTTTATTTGGTTTGACTGTATATCTAAAAAATTATCTGATGTAATTATCTGCATTATCTCTGATGGCTTACAGATACAGCTTCCTTTTTTTTCTGTTTTGTTAATATTAAACAGGTGCTACCTAAATTGATGATCCTGCCTTTCATACTCAATTAGTAAAACATATTCATAGTCAAATAACTGGAACGCAACAACTGTTAAGTGATGTTCCTAAGGACTCATAGAGCCTCGCATCCTAACCTACACTCTTAAAAAAAAAAGATGCCTCACGATGCCATAGAAGAACCTTTAACATCTGAAGAACCAAAAGGTTCTTTGTGGCGAAAGAAGGTTCTTCAGATTATAAAAAGGTAAGAAAGAGATGGTTCTTTAAAGAACCTTTGACTGAACGTTTCTTCTTCGTCTGTGGAACCAAAAATGGTTCTTCTATGGCATCGCTGTGAAGAACCTTTTAAAGCACCTTTATTTTTAAGATTGTACAGTACATACAAGTACACAATTTATTTCTAAATGAACACATTATCACATTATTGAGATTTAGGATTACTATAGATTAAACCAGCTAATACATTTCTTAAATTTATTTGTCTGGCACTGTCTGAATATGCGATTCATGCATTTGACCTAAAATATGAGTCAGTTTACATAAAACCAACTCTGCATTTTGTTTTGCATATTTCATTATTTAAAAAAAAATTCATTTGTTGTTGGTGACCATCATTTGACCCAATACAAAATAATGGAGATCTGAGTTTTAAAATCAACTTACGCCACACAAAATGCCCACCACCAATTCAATACCTGTATAAAAAAGATATAACACTGTACTGTTTAAGCATTTCTCATGCATATTAAAGCTAAATTTGGCCGCAGTGATCAGTATACAGGAAATATGCCCTTGGTGGATGTCAACATCCTCACAGAATAAAGACTTGCGTAGACATAATTTAAATATCCAAAAAGGTTAAAGGGTACAGTGCAGAAACTATTGCAATTCTGTTAGTAGAAGAATTTTTGTTAAATTCTAATCTTTTTTCCTCCCTTTCTTTTCAAGTGTAAAGTATAATCGCTGAACTTTGTGGCTAATTTTTAATTATATATTTTCAGGAATCATCATCGCTTGGATGAGTAATATGCAGCACCAGAATCATAGAGGCGGTTGTAGGATTTTATCCATCAGGTGAGTTTAATTTCATAAATAACAATTCTGAATCACTACATGAATTCTCTACATGACATTATACTTTGTAATAATAACAAAAACCATCCGATAATTCTTAAGTTCGCTTATTAGACGCTGTTGTGTAAAGACGAAATGTATGGAAAAGACAGAAGTATCAGAGCCTGAGTTATTATTCAGATGGTCCACCATCAACAAAAAATACCGACCACTGTTTGTGTTAAATGGAAGAACCTTGCACACACTTAGTGGTTCAGGAATATCAGACCCATAATCACTGACGCAGCTCTTCAATGAACTACATTGCACATTAAAGGTGAGACAGTGAGAAATTATCCTCAAAGCTACAAAAAAAATATTTTTACCCATTCAAAAATATTTCTGAATATGACTTACAGAAATAAAAAGCTTTGCTTTATCATAGAGTTTATGTACTTAGAGCACAGAACCAAAAACAGCTTTTTCTCGTAGGATTATACGCAATCCGATTATGTTTCTCATGAGAATGACTCACAAGGACACGCGCCGTCTACAGATGATCAGAAAATAATCAATATTCTACTTTGTCTTTCGCAATGCGAAGAATTTCGCAGAAGCCAGTTGAAAATACTCATGGAGCGAACTATTATTAGTGTTGAAAATGCTAATGAATGTTATCACAGTACGCATCTCATAAACTAAAGATGGTGTTCATTAATCAAACATAAAAAGATATACATTAGTCAAAAAGATACCCCATTCAATCCACACTGAGAATCTAATGTGTCCTCTATACTCCAGTCGTTTTCCGAAACTAGGCCTCAGCACCAGTGAAAGCTTTCATGCTACATGTAGATCTATGATGAAACAGTTTTTGCGTAAGTCTACGAGTTTGGTGCAATGCACAATCTTATGACTTTCAAACACAAGCGTCTACATCGCTTTACATTCAAGGTGAAAAAACAAACAACACGAGTGTCCGCATAGCCATGTCTCTGTCTTTTAAAGCTTTGTTTGTAGAACTGAAATACATGTGCACATACTTGTAAAACACTACTTATTAGTCAGTTTTACCACTTGCTAACTCACTTCGCTGTTTGTTTTTTGTTGTCTTGTTCATAAACAGAGTAAGATGTCACCTACCTCTTAGTTCTGAAGTCAAGGCCTGCAGGACAGTTGAACTCTATGAGCTACATGCACGAGTCAATGAAGGAGGGATGCACTGTTAAGGTAAGATAGACAGAGAGAAAGACATAGAGAGATTCTGCGGAGGCGTTAGTGATGGTTAACTTTTCGGAGCGGCAGTCTTCTCTTGGTTCCTCTGATCTTTTGAAGCCTTTGTCATTGTGATCCTGGAAACGAGTGAGAAAAAACATCATACGCCATAGAGAGAGAGAGAGAGAGAGAGAGAGAGAGAGAGAGAGAGAAAAAAAAACTGTATTGCTCCAACATAGACCTCAGAGGCAGCTCTCAGTTTGACAAAGCGCCTGTCCTTAACCCTACATTTTTTTTTCACTCTCTCTTATCCATCTTGTATTTGATTGTTATTCACAGCTATTAAATGCTGTTTGGGAAAAACAATTCTACACTCGATTGGTTGTACGACTTTGATCTTTTGTATTTTTCCATGTTGTATGTCCATGGCCTTCGGGGGCTTCAACAAAGGTACCTCATTGGGTCAATGGAGAGAAGACTAATAATAAACAGCAAAGTAAAGCATAATAGAATTAATACAGAATGTTGCAATAGCAGAAAAGTTAATTTAATAAGTAGCTGATTTTAGATATAACATGCTAAGAGCAGTTTTTAGTGGATTTAATCTAAATCTAAAGTCAAAAATATTATTTAACATAATTAAATCAACCAAAATGTAGGTTACAATGCATCAGGTACTAATGGCCCTTAGAAACTCACTCTTAATATAAATTTAGTCATCATTTGTTCAACTTGATGTCGTTTCAAACCTGTATGAGTTTCTTTCTTCTGCTGAACACAAAGGAAAATATTTTTGACTTTTTATGTTTATACAGTAAAAGTTAAAGGGGTTCAAAAATGACTCTTCTATCGACTGCTTTCAAAATATCTTCTTTTGTGTTCCACATAAGAAGTCATACAGTTTTAGTGACAGAAATTGTATTTTAAAAATTGCAACCTTCGTAGTTTCCCATCTCTATGTGTAGGTGACATATTTCAAGAGGCCATTATTAATGATGAGCTATGAAAATGATCGTTGAAATTGCAACGCAGCCGCCCTCATTCATTTTAGGGAGAGTCACTATTTCATGCAGAGATTTTTAAGAGTTTGACAAGCAACGGCATATCTGATATCGAAAGTCACACTTTTGCTGAGAATAATATAGAGTTTGGTGATGATGATAATGGTAGTGATAATGGAGGGGATGATGCTTATGAAAAAACGTTTGCGATGAAGATAGGGTTCAAGATAACAGGGTTTAATGAAGTTTAGTGATGTGAGTAGGCTGTAAGCAGTAAAACCGAGAGTCAGGCATGACTGGGCATTGTTCGGTGAGGAGTTTCACATCAACAGGGCGAGAGGGGGCGTTGTGTCTTTCTCTCTCGTCTCTCTTATTGAGAAGGAGGGAGGAAAAGAAGAGAGAGAAACTGAGCCACAGATGATAAAGCTTGTACAAAACCCAAATCTACAGTACATGAGAATAAAGTGTGGTTCAAAGTTACCAGAAATGTTTCCTGGTTTTAAAGGCAATAACTTTAAATAAACAAGATAAGCTGCTGTGTGATTTGGCTCCATTTTCAAAGTCTCAAAAAACCCGATTCACTGCCGTCAAAAGTTGCCCAGAGTCAAACTGAAACCCCCGTCCCCACAGAAAAGACACACAATCACACAGGTACACACACACACGCACAAAGACACGTCTGACAAATACATGTAATACACACACGGGTTTGTGACCACACTCTTGTCATCTCAAGAGTGCGACGTCGTGTTTTACCAGAAACACGTCGCTGTCTCCGTCGACTCTGAAATATCACTGTACCCCCGCTGACATTCAGATCAACACACACACACACACACACACACACACACACACACGTATGCACAAACAGCTGATGTTATAACGTCGTCTGAGACATAATCAAAGTATCACAAGTATTTACAGTACGTGGACAAATATTGCTTTGCATACTTTTAATAAACAAATAATATTACAGTAAACTATATTTCGTAAATTAATTTAGTCCTTTTGTAATGTTAATATTATACCATTTCCAAAATGTAGAAAACTTTGGTTCATGTGTTATCCAGTGCTATTTTTCTATCAAATAACACATGCATTAAATAGTTAAATTGTCTTAGAGAAATTAAATAAATTAAAGTTTGTAGCAGTTCAAATAAGTGTTTTAATACCACATATTGCACATAAGTTGCAATTACTTAAACACAGCTCTAATATTTAACAAAAGGTTACTGACATCTCTTTTGATGTGGAAAAGTATGCAATGTTTTGATTTTTAAGTGTAATAAAGCTGAAAAGCACATGCTTTTGATTTAGTAATTCAGTTTAAATATTAAAACAGGAAAACGCTAATTGTAAAGTATGTTACATTTAGAAACCGTGTTGTTTTTTTCAGTCTTAATCTGAACATCTATTGACCTGGATGTTTTTTCCCTTTTGATTTTGGCTTTTACTAAACACCTTTTAGTTCTCACCAAACATTTTTATGATCTATTTCTATTCTTTACCTTGTGTCGTGTATGTAGTAAACTTCACTCAACTTGATTTAGATTTTATGAATTTTAGTTGTTATTAGTAATATAATTGTAATATTAATTGTATTTTAAGAATTGTTCTTTTATAATTAACAGAAATAAGTAAATGTATTGATTTGATATTGATATTTTTAAAGCCTTCTGATATGTACTGGTTTATCACTCCAGTTTAATACAAAAAATCCTCTACCCTTCTAGTTTGTCTGGATTTTTATCTTTTCTGTACTGTAAAATTTTTCTTCTGTCTGTGGGAGGATGCAAACGAACAGCCCTCATTACCACTTCTATCTGGGAAAGTTCACAATCAGAATTGGATAAAGATTTCTTACAAGATCGATCTCTTTCTGTCTCATACACACAGAGATTCAAGCCCAGCATAATGCTTATTGCTGAAGTAAATATGATATGGGACCAGCAGAAGCTAAAGGTAAGTAAATGAGATATATACACCCTTGAAATTTCAAATTTGACCTATGACCTTACATTAATCAACACTAGACAGTCATTTAAAAAGATTAACAAATGTGGCATCAGGTAAAATTACAAATTACTAAATCATCTTGTTATAACTGAAAAAAGAGGCACTTATGTACTAGTGCACATCCTGAGTAAAAAAAATTGTACAAAATATTTTATTAACTGTATAAATGAAACCTTGTGATGTTCATCTATCATATTACTTATTTCTTTCTTAATGATCTTGCATGTCATACTGATAAATGCTGAACGCAGCATTTATCTAGGTGTTTGAAAAAAAGTGTTCATTTTTTTTTACGAGCTACAGTGTGCAGGAAGTAATAGAGTTTTATATAGTACATATCGCAATCGCACATGACACACATACACACACATACACACACCTGTTGACTTTAGAGTCTTCCTTTTCCTGCCCTGAGAATTAACGACAAATGGCATAGAGCCAAAACACAAGTGCACAACAAATATGTGTTGTGTGCATAAAATCACAAGGTAAAAAATTGTCAAAGATATTTTGTGCACACAACAAAAAAAGAGTCTGTTTTATATTTTTCATTTTAAAACATAGATAAAAAAAAAAAGATAGAGACAGAGCAGTGAACATTTATCAGCTTTGTAGTTAAGCTGATTTGTATAAACACGTCTTTGCACTGAAAGTAGATAAGGAAAACCTTTTTATTCAACTTTATTAGTAGATCAGAGAAGTCAAATGTAATACACACACTGATTGAATTTTTAAATCACTTTAATTTAAAATTCAAAAGCATTTAGATTTTGTCTACTTAAAAGATTAGTTCTCCCAAAAAAGAAAATTCTGTCATTAATTACTCGTCCTCATGTTGTTGTAAACCTGTAAGACCTTTGTCCATCTTGTAACACAAATTAAGATATTTTTGATGAGATCTCTGACCCTCCGTAGACAGCAAGGGTCCTGCCACGTTCAAGGCCCAGAAAGGTACTAAGAATATCGACAAAATAGTCCGTCAGTGGTTCAAATCATAATTTTATAAAGCGATGAGAATATTTTTTGTGTGAAATAAACTAAAAACAAAAATAACTTTATTCAACTATTTTTGAATCTCCTTCTGCATCAGCCTAGTACTCTTGTAGCTTACAATTATGATTGAACCACTAGACTATTTTGACAATGCTCTTGGTACCTTCCTGGGCCTTGAACGTGGAAGCACCCTTGCTGTCTATGGAGGGTCACAAAGCTCTTGGATTTCAAAATATCTTAGTTTGTGGGTTTGGAACCACATGAGGGTGAGTAATTAAGGACAGCATTTTTTTATTTTGGGTAAACTACATTTTATAAGGCCTCAGAGAAAATCAAACATCTCTGAGACAATATGCAAGGATCTGTGTTTCTAACCAGCATAAGGATAAGACAACAGAACAGCCTGTTTGGGCCCAAGCTGCAACTTCTCTATGGAGACCATGCTATCCACAGCTAGTTTCTCTGTATCTGTGGTGAGGCGAACCTGAGCTTGAGTCGGCATGTCGCTGGAAGCGAGTTTCATGGTTACAGGTTCATTTCCCCAGTTCATGGCAGTAATGAAACGATCGCTTTGATCCCAGAGGCGGCGAAATGCTAATGAACTGCGTGCACTGTGAAGGCTGACATATTCTCCGTGCAGAAGCGATCGCTCTCTCCCCCTCAGTTCACTAAGTGTTTTGAAGAACTTAAGAACTGCGATACGCTCCTCCTGCTGAGTCTGAATGAGTGGAAGATGGAAAGAGCGAGATGCAGTGTGCTGGTTTTAAATTTGTAATTAGTACAGTGATGAGATCACATCTACTTGTTATGAATAGTCGTCATGTGAATAATCAAAACGTACCTTTGCTGCTACATTCTTCTCTTCTGGGTTTTCCAAGTCCCACATTATTTGAGGTTTTTCCTGTAAAGGAGGAATCTTAAGTCATCTGCATTATAAACTGGTAACTTGGCTAAATATAAACCTAAGACTAAGGTCTCTGAAGTACTTGCTTTTAACACTTTTAGCTACACAAGCTTATTTTAGAAACATGTTTTAGAAATGTGTCAGATTCAATTCATAGCACAACGCAAGCAGCTCTATAGCGCATTAGCGTAAACTGACTTCTAAAAGAAGTTCATAACTAATATGATAATTTGAAGTAATTGTTTAAAGACTTTTTATAGCTTTTCTAATGTAAGTTACCTGAATAAAAATCACATTTGTGACCCTGGACTACAAAACCAGTCTTAAGTAGCACGGGTATATTTGTAGCAATAGCCAACAATACATTGTATGGGTCAAAATTGTTGATTTTTTTATTTTTTATATTTTGTCAACTTCCCACCGTAAATATATAAAAACTTAATTTTTGACAAATAATATGCATTGCTAAGAACTTAATTTGGACAACTTTAAAGGTAATTTTCTCAATATTTTGATTTTTTTGCACCCTCAGATTACAGATTTTCAAATAGTTGTATCTCTGCCAAATATTGTCCTATCATAACAAACCATACATCAATGGAAAGCTTATTTATTCAGCTGATGTATAAATCTCAATTTAAAAAAAAACCTTATGACTGGTTTTGTGGTCCAGGGTCACATTTGGCTTAATGAACAAATATCAAAAATATCAAATGGGACATTTGAAAGTAACTTTATTTATTTGTGACCATGGACCACAAAACCAGTCATAAGGGTATTTTTTTTTATTTGAGATTTATATATCATCTAAAGCTTAATAAATAAGCTGTCCATTGATTTATGGTGTGTTAGGATAGGACAGTATTTGAGATACAAGTATTTGAAAATCTGAAATCTGAGGGTACAAAAAAATTGCCTTTAAAGTTGTCCAAATGAAGTTCTTAGCAATGCATATTACTAATCAAAAAAAATAGTTTTTATGTATTTACAGTATATACAAAATATCTTCATGGAACATGATCTTTACCTAATATCCTAATGTTTTTTGGCATAAAAGAAAAACTGATTATTTTGACCCATACAATGTATTTTTGGCTATTGCTACACATACACATGTGCAACTAAGACTTAAGAATTTTGTGGTCCATGGTCACATTTATTTTTTTGGTGTAAGATCCTTAAAACAGACTAAATTTAAATTACAAATTACAAAACAGAAATACTTATGAAAGCAACCTCTTATATCCCTTATTCTTCAGAGCTGTGTGCTAGTTGGAATTCAGTTCATCATTTTAAAATGAACTTGAATTGAGATAGAGAACAGGAATTGCAATTTTGATTGGCAAGAAAGTGTAATTAAAAAAGAAACCTGAAATAAAAATTTTGAATTAATGTTTAAAAATATTTTAAGTTGGCATTAAATGTGAATTCACTCTACCTAAACTCTAAATGCATGTTATTATTGTAATTGTAAATAATTAATCTATTGTTAATCTGATGTTTAATTTTTTTGACCTTGTAAGTCACAAGTTGTAAGACCAGCTACTTTGTAAAGAGTTTGTAGTTTGTAGAGTGTAAGCCATTTAAATCAAATTCTAACTAATGAATTTAATAGGAGACCTTTTTTATTTATTTGCATCCAAACACTAATTCAGCTACCCGTTTATTTAATGCTCTATACTTACCTCAGTCTTCAGTCCAACCTCATCTCCAGCGCTGAACACAGGTGTGCCTGGGAGGGTGAACAGAAGCATTTGATAGAGTCTAACAGGCCATGCTGGACTTCTGGAAGCCAGAGAACCCACAGACGGTCCACTCAGACTCCAGCCCAGATTCATCTGCCGGTGACTGGAGTAGAGATTCTTTATTCCCTCTGCCTGTTTTTCACCTGACTCAGATGGATCAGGCAGTCCAGTCAGAAGCAGGTCAACACCTGAGCGGTTCAGCACGAGAGAGACATCATCCGGAGAGAGACGGGTGACTGATCCCATCAGAGCTCTGAAAGTAATGAGAAGAAACAGAGAGGTTCTGAAAAAAAAATGAAAGCTAGAAAAATAACTTTTGTTTGAAAGCTAAAGAAAACAAACAGATAAAGTAGAAAGACAACTGGCCCAACTAGAGGGAGCAAGCAGCAGTGCTCATTACTTCATGTGGCCAGCAGGTGTCTCTATTTCATTAAATAAATCAGAAGAATATGAAATCACTATCCACCTTATTCTTCAACGCGAAAGTAAGCCTATGAGCAAGACGTCCGGTCCATTAGCCGCTATATATAGCGAGAAGAATAACAACATGCAGTAAACGGTAAAACTGTTTGCACTACAAACCGGTGTGTTCATAATTAAGATAATACATTCAAATAATATGGTGAGAGACTACTTTGCAATATTAAGCAGCAAAAAAATAGCTGGACGCCGATGAGACCGGAAGCCACACCCATAATATTTACAAATGGTCGCACCCGCTTTTAGTGGAAAAATAAGGTGGATTAAAATAAATTCTTAGCCCACAGAGCACATACACTTTTTTGGTTTCATCAGTTTCGTTGAATATAGCTTGTATAGATGGCCAAGGTTCAGTTTTTATGATGTCTCCTAGGTCAGGCAAGAAAATACCACCAAATCCTTTTTTCAGCCAGTGTGTGCATGCGTCCTAAAACATAAATAAAAATAGTTAATTTATTTATATATATATATATATATATATATATATTAATTAGTATAATCCCTGCTAAAAAAACAGCTAAAACCAGCCTAGGCTGGTTGGCTGGTCTTAGCTCATTTAAGATGGAAGTAGCTGGTTTTAGCTGGTTGTTCGAGCTGTCTCAAGTGGCCAAAACCCCTCTAAAACCAGCCTGCTGACCAGCTAAAACCAGCCAACCAGCTTAGGCTGGTTTTAGCTGTTTTTTTTTTTTTCAGCAGGGATATGTGACCCTGGACCGCAAAACCAGTCATAAGGGCCAATTTTTTTAAATTAAGATTTATACATCATCTGAAAGCTGAATAAATAAGCTTTCCATTGATTTGTTAGGATAGAAAAACATTTGGCCGAGATACAACTATTTGAAAATCTGGAATCTGAGGGTGCAAAGAAAAATTAAAGTTTAATTTAAAGTTTTCCAAATTAAGTTCTTAGCAATGCATATTACTAATAAAAAATTAGGTTTTAATATATTTACAGTACTTAAGACTGGTTTTGTGGTCCAGGGTCACATATACACTTGTATGCACGTTGTAATCATAAATCTGCTGTTTTTCAAAGATAAGAGATAGGATCTTACTTGTTTGGCTATTTAAAACCTCCTTTCTCATATGTGTCAAAACTATCCTTTCATCTACCCATATTCACTCTCCACAAAAATAGGCCTCCCTGTACAATTTCCTCTTTCTTATCAGCACTTACTCTGATTTTCTCAGCAACAGCAGTAACGTTGTTGAACCAGACTGAACCGTTTTCATAGTTGGGTGTTAAATTCAGCACTATTGAGACACCTGGGAATGAGAGAGCAAACAAATACCAAGTTTCATTTACATTTACAAAATCCCTCATCTCCTGATTTAAAAAAAAAAAAAAAAGCTTTAGAACACTCTTTTGACTCTGCTAATATCAGTGTTGGGGGTAATGCATTAAAAGTAACGCGAGTTATGTAATCTGATAATTTTTTTCAAGTAACGCATTACTTTTTCATTTACAAGAAAATATCTGATTTGCTTTTTTAAATAAGTAACGCCAGTTACTTTGTCTTCTTATTTGACAGCTCTCCTCTCCCCATGTTAAGAGAACTCAGGAGTAAGTTCAAGAGTAAATACACAAATATCCTTTGTGTATTTTATCCCAATTTAACCAATGTCTTTGCTGCCGACCTTTAATGATCCAATTTAACCATACTAATTAGCAAAAATTACTTTAGATAAACTAACATTTGTGCTTCATTTTTTTTTTTTTTATTGCTGAAGACGGTTGAACTTTCTTCTTCTACTGTACGTTCTGCTGTGAATTTACTTTTCATTCAGCCTGAGGCGTATTTATTTCACCTTTGGTGTAAAAGGGCTTTTACAATTGCCAAAAATAAAACTTTTTATATTTTAAACAAACAAGCAAGCCCTGCCCAGATTAAAAAAAAATAATAACGCAAAAGTAACATAATGCCTTACTTTCCATAAAAAGTTACTTTTTTTAGGGAGTAACGCAATATTGTAATGCATTACACTGGCTAATATAATGTATTTCCTAAATTAAAATAAACTAATGACTCAAAGGTGAAACTCATCTTCTACTTCATCTCTACTTTAGGCAGACTTTTAATAATATCATACTGTAGCATCAAAGAGCGATTAATAGACCAAAGGTCAAAGTGACTACAATGTTAAGAGTCTGTTTTGGATTTAGACATAGAAGATTATTACAATACAGCCCTTTGACATATTAGCAAGCCTTCGTTGGCAGTCAGATTTTACAAGGTACTCCTGTGTAAAAGAATAAAGTATAAAGTCGGCAACACCAAAGCTCCAAAAATATCAAAAAAGTTTTATTTCTAAAAAAAACATAGCATAGCGTACGTAACGTTTCGAGCACGCAGGCTCTTCATCATGCGTGCTCGAAACGTTACGTACGCTATGCGATATTTTTGGAGCTTTGGTGTTGCCGACTTTATACTTTATTCTTCTACTTGTTGCTTTTTAGTCGAGCACCCATTTGAGTCTGATGTGCGTGCATTTGTTTTGCTTTTACTCCTGTGTAAAAGGCAATTCAGCGTCAAAAGTCACCTTTTTTATGTGCTTGGTCCAGCAGAGATTCCAGATCTTTCTCAGTGCCTACTTCAGGGTTAACTGAAACCAGATTTAGTGTATCCAGCTGGTTTGCTTGCACAGTGTGTATCGGACCCAGAACAAGACCCTTCATCTTCATCTGGGACATATAGTCCAGCTGTTTCTCCACTCCTACAGACAATGAGAGAAAGAGAAATGATTGCACTGATTCAAATAAATATATTTGTAGCAATAGCCAAAAATGCATTGTATGGGTTAAAATGATCAATTTTTCTTTTATGCCAAAAACCATTAGGATATTAAGTAAAGATCATGTTGCATGAAGATATTTTGTAAATTTCCTACCGTAAATATATCAAAACAGATTCCAAACCTCAAAACCTGAGATTCCAAATCTTCAAATAGTTGTATCTTAGACAAATATAGCTAAGAAACCATACATCAATGGAAAGCTTATTCCATTTACCTTTCAGTCCCTCATCAGAAAAAGCTTTCACGTCAGATATCTGGTACAGAGAACCCTCGTTCCACCAGTTCATCTCAGGAATGGGTTTACAGCGTGGGGCCTGTACTATGAGTATTATTGCTCCAGCTAACATGCCAATCCAGCCGAGCCAGAACAAAACCAGCAAAGCCCTACGAGTCCGAATCCACCTGTAGAAAATATGCAAATCTATATCAGACAGACAGACTGTCAAATGTTTCATTTTAATTTCATGATCTTTATGTAGTTTGCCTACCCAGCTGTGCCAGCGATTCTTATTAACTCGTCTTTGGAGAGGCCAGTATACTTCACTCCAGCATTCTCTGGGACGGTGACCTTCACGCAGCCATTTTTTTGAGTTTCTCGGGTCATTAGCTGTTTTTCCGGATCCATTTCCTTTAGTTCTACGTCCTTCATTTCTCTTTATGTACAGATTCATAAAAACACTGAATTAAGGCAGATTAAAACAGAAAAAACTAGTGAACAGATTAATTACATCTCAGGAAACACATGGCTTATGGTATATATATATATATATATATATATATATACCATTACCAAGTAACATTACACTAATCTGCTGCTGTCATAATTATACAGTAGCTTGATGTCAACATATATAGAATTAAACTTCAATCAACAATCAATAAATAATTCAAAAACAAAAATATTTAAATACCTGTAGAGAGTTGAGGCAAGGTGTCCTCTGTGTTGTCGGGCAGAACAAGAGCACAGTTTGGTGGTCAGTTCACTTTTATAAAGATGACTTCATCTGTTCCCGCCCCTAAGAGCCAGCATTTATCCAGTACTGAAAGGAGTAACATCAGAGAAAGTCATAGATTTTTGCAATCAAATAAAATATATCATCATGCATTAATAATTTTATACTGTTACTTTTTTATAGAGTTATATTTGTGACCCTAGACCACAAAACCAGTCTTAAGTCGCTGGGGTATATTTGTAGCAATAGCCAACAATACATTGTATGGGTCAAAATTATTGATTTTTCTTTTATGCCAAAAATAATTAGGATATTAAGTAAAGATCATGTTCCATGAAGATACTTTGTAAATTTCCTACTGTAAATATATCCAAACTTAATTTTTGATTAGTAATATGCATTGCTAAGAACTTTGTGGACAACTCGATTTTCTCAGTATTCAGATTCAAATATTCTCCTATCCTAAAAAAACATACATCAATGAAAAGCTTAATTTTTCAGTTTTCAGATGATGTATAAATCTTAATTTAAAAAAAAAAAATGTACCCTTATGACTGGTTTTGTGGTCCATGGTCAAATGTGTATAATACCTATGTATATTATTGGTCCTTAAGAAGGTAAAAGTATTTTTTTTTTTATAAAGTACAAAATTACCCTTGAAAAGCAAATTTGTAATAAATACAGTAACTGCAGAATAACTACTGCAGTCACAGTGTGAACTCATTCCAAACACTTGCTTTCAATGTGCTTAACACCCAAGATAGAACCAGACACAGAGCTGTTTTTTTTTCTGTCACAGGAAAGTGTAACCAACACAACTGTAAAGCACTCAAAATGACCTCAAAGATCTTCCTAGCCTGCTATTCTGTCTCCTTCCCTCGGTTTAAGATGAACAATACCAGCTGAGGGGAAGAGGAAGAGTCTGAGGAGTGTGGTTTGTTTTCTCTGCGCTCTGCATGAGGTCCTGGGGTTCACAGATGCTCTGTAGGGGTCTGGGTGGACCTTCCTAAGCCTGTCTGATCCTGCTGTCCGGAACCTCTTTCAAAGACATGAAAAAATATGACAGTCCATAACCAGATGGAACCGGTTTTATCTATTTTTTTTTTTTTCCCAGGCGTGTTTATTGTTGCTGTTGTAGGCTTTGAGGAGTTAATTGGATTGTGTCGTTTGAGAAGATGCAGAATTGTCTTTCATTCATGCAGGTCACTAGTTTAATGTAAAGTACTGTAAGAACTGTGTGTGTGTGCTTGAATATGTTTTTGGAGACCATTTGTGACCATGGACCACAAAACCAGTCATAAGGGTATTTTTTTTAAGTTGAGATTTATATATCTTTTACATTGATGTATGGTTTGTTAGGATAGGACAATATTTGGCAGATAAACAATATTGGAAAATCTGGAATCTGACGGTGCAAAATAAAATTCTTAGCCATGTATATTACTAATCAAAATTTTTATTTTGGTATATTTACAGTTGGACATTTACAAAATATCTTCATGGAACATTATCTTTACTTAATATCCTAATGATTTTTGGCATAAAAGAAAAATGTATAATTTTGACCCATACAATGTGTTGTTAGCCCGTGCTACTTATGACTGGTTTTGAGGTCCAGGGTTACATTTTAGTTCCTCACAGAATTTTTCAGTAAACAATAAAAAAATGGTTTTGCTTAGTGTGAAGAACAATTTAAAAAAAATCTAAATTACATTTTTCTACTAAACAGGATCTTTTGTGCATTGGAACTGTTTCATGGACATTAAAGGATCTTTGAACTATCAATTGAAATAAAAAACTTTAATTTTTATGAGTGTTGTATGAATTTCAATGCAATTTATAGTGAAAATCTTTTTTTTTTTTTTTTACTATTTTATCTGATACGTGTGTTGACTAAAAACAAGAATTTGTGTTTAAAAACACAAATAAATAACATAGACAAAAAAAAAACAATATGATGACAGTTTTCCATGTAGATATTGCTAGGTGCAATATCTTAACTTACAAAACATGTACTTATAAAATTGTAAATTATTAATTAAAGTAGTAAATAATTGTTAAAGATAGGCATCAAGGTTTATGGCTGCATAACAATTATTTGAGGGGTTTTAGACATAAAAAATGGCATGAATTTCTTTGCAGTGTAAAAAAAAAAGTTGCTGATTTGTAAAAACCAGCTTAAACGGCTATATACTTTCTTAGTTGACTGATACCTCGATTAATGTGCAAAATTATGGGCTTGCATGTTGAGGACATAAAGTGCCCTCTAGTGGCATATTGCAAATGGACTGCCCATGCAGAACCTTCTGACCATCTTTTTGTGGGAAACCATTTTTTCTAGCTCTGTCAAATCGATTAATCAATAAAAGTTAGTGTTTACATCATTTATGTGTGTGTGTACGCTGTATATTTATTATGTATATGTGACCCTGGACCACAAAACCAGTCATAAGTAGCACGGTATATTTGTAGCAATAGCCAATGATACATTGTATGGATCAAAATCATAGATTTTTCTTTTATGCCAAAAATCATTAGGGTATTAAGTAAAGATCATGTTCTATTAATATAATTTGTAAAATTCCTACTGTATATATATCAAAACTTTTTAATATTAATACGCATTGATAAGAACTTTAATTAGCCAACTTAAAAGGCAATTTTCTCAATATTTAGATTTTTTTTTTTTTTGCACCCTCAGATTCCAGATTTTCAAATAATTGTATCTCGGCCAAATATTGTTCTAACAAACCATAAAAAATGGAAAGCTTATTTATTTAGCTTTCAGATGATGTATACATCTCTTAGTAAAAAAATGGACCCTTATGACTGGTTTTGGGGTCCAGGGTCACATATATGTATATATTTAAAAAAAAAAAAAAAAAAAAAAAAATTATATATATATATTTATACTTGTATATAATTTATATGTAAATATAAATATTTTATATTTAAATCTAACATTTTTTCTTAATATATATAAACTGTATACATAATATACACAGTACAAACATATAGCATGTAAACGTAAACTTTTATTTTAAATGTAATTAATCACGGTAACGTTTTGCAGCCCTAAAATATATAGGACATATTTCTTAAATATATCCATGCATGTGTGTATATTTATAAATATACACAGTACACATATATTATGCAAACACAAACTTGTTGGATGCAATTAATTGTGATTAATCGATTCGACAGCACTATTTTTTTTCATTGCTTCTGTGATTGATAACTTTAAAAAAAAAAAACATTTAAAATATAATTTTCTTGGTAACAATGTAAGTGTTTACCATCACTTTTTGATTGTTTTAATTCATACTTTCTGAATAAAAGTACAAATTTCTTTCACTAAATAAATATTTCATCCCAACCATTTGAATGATTCATTAAATTTTCCAGGCATTTTTTTTTATAATATATTGTACTTTGTAGGTTTTATTTACAGTTTTTAAACAAAGTCTTGAAACCACACCAGTAAAAAAAAAGTGGACACAGTTTCACGCAAAACAAAACGCATCTTCAGTAGCCATTTTATTTATTATTACATCAGTGGCTTTAGATCTACAACTGTTCTACAACAACTGTAACACTTTCACAACTAGGACTTTTTCATATAGCTTTACAGTTAGTGCTCCTAAAAGTATCCCTATTAGAGAATACAATTCAAACTACAAACTCTTCCACTCAAAAGTGTGCACAGTGTTGAAGCTGATCTGAGATGTTATGGACTGTCTGTGTTCTTGTGTCTAGCCAGGAAAAGCATAAGACAACAAAACAGCTTGTTTGGGCCCAAGCTCAAACTTCTCTAATGACACCTTACTATCCACAGCTAGATTCTCTGGATCTGTGGAAACACGGACCTTAGCCTCAGCCGGCAGGTCGCTATTGGTCAGTGTCATAGTAACAGAGTCACTTCCCCAGTTTAAGGCGACCAGGAAGCGTTCGCTCTGGTCCCAAAGGCGGAGAAATGCTAATGAAGTGGGTGAACTGTAAAGGCTGATATATTCTCCATGCAGAAGCGATCGCTCTTTTCCCCTCAGGTCACTAAGTGCTTTAAAGAAGTCACGCACTGCGGTACGTTCCTCCTGTATGCTCTGAGTCAAAAAAAACGAAAGAAAGAAACAGTGTGTTTTTGAAATGGCCAGTTACTACAGTGATATATATATATATATATATGTGTGTGTGTGTGAAAAGGTGATAATGAAAGTTACCTTTGCTGTTGCATTGTCATCTTCTGTTTGACTTTCCAAGTCCCATATTGCTTCAGGTTTCTCCTGTACAGGTGAAATAATGTTAGCTTATGAACCTATCTTAATTTTCATTTTAATTTACAAGACTGCACGCTCTACTCACCCCAGCCTTCAGTCCGACCTCATCTCCAGCGTTAAACACAGGTGTGCCCGGGAGGGTGAAAAGCAACATTTGATAGAGTCTTACAGGCACTGCTGCACTTCTGGAAGCCAGAGAACCCTGGGTCCGTCCGCTCAAACTCCAGCCCAGACTCGTCTGCAGGTGATCGGAGTAGATTGTCTGTATCGCCTGGGCCTGTTTTACACCAGGCTCAGTCGGATCAAGCAGTCCAGTCAGGAGCAGGTCAACACTGGAGTGGTTCAGCAGATGAGAGACGCCATCCGTTAAGAGACCAGTGACTGATCCCATCAGAGCTCTGAAAGTCATGAGGAGAAAGAGATGGTGAGGTCTTTGCAAACTGTCTATCTATAACAGGCTGTGATCAGTACCCCAATCTGGCCACCAGGTGTCTCTGTTTTATACACATACCTTTTTTTAGTCCCATCAGTTTTGTTGAATATGCCTTGAACAGATGGCCAAGGCTCTGTGTTTGCAATGTCGTTCAGATGAGATAAGAAGATGCCGTCCACCCCCTTATTGAGCCAATATACGCAAGCTTCCTATAATAAAAGCATAGAAAGGAACAAATAAATCTATTTACATGGCTAAACATTGATTAATAAAATATTGTTTTAATAATTACATCACTCATAATAGTAAAATAAACTTTGAGTGTCCATTTACACTATTATTTAAAAGTTGATCAGAATCATTTAAAAGAATTCCTGATCAACAAGGCTGTTTATTTGATTGTGAAATAATATTACAATTTACAATAACTGGTTTTTATTTGAATCTATTTTAAAAAGTAATTTATTCCTGTAATGCAAAACTGTGTTTGTGTCACATGATCCTTCAGAAATCATTCTAATATGCTAATTTAGGGCTCAAGAAACATGTCTTGTTATCATTAATAAATGAAATTGTTTGTAAGGCTTAATATTGTTACTGTCATACACTTGCCTGTTTTTTTTTTTTGTGTTTTTGTTTTTCATTTTTGAGGAATATAGTTCAAAAGAACATCTGGATTTTATCTGGATTTATCTGGATTTCCGTAACAATTGAGAAGAAATTTAACGTTCCCTTGCTTAAAATGAGTAATAATAAAAAATAAATAAAATTATATTACTGAAACCAAAAAATACAATAATGCTAATGTCAGAAGTTTTTTTTTTACTAATATGAGATACACTTTAAGTCAAAAGTTTTTGAACAGTAAGATTTTTAATGTTTTTTTTAAAAGAGGTCTCTTTTGCTCACCAAGCCTGCATTTATTTGATACAACGTACAGCAAAAACAGTAACATTTTAAAATATTTTTACTATTTAAAATAACTGCTTTCTATTCAAATGTATTTAAAAAGGTAATTTATTCCTGTGATCAAAGCTAAATTTTCAGCATCATTTCTCCAGTCTTATTTTTCACAAGGTTTTTTCAGAAATCATTCTAATATGATGATTTGCTGTTCAAGAAATATTTATTATTATTATCATTATCAATATTTAAAACAGTTGAGTACATTTTTTCAGGTTTCTTTGATGAATAGAAAGATCCAAAGATCAGCATTTATCTGAAATAAAAAGCTATTATAACATTATACACTATTCAAAAGCTAGGAGTCTATAATTTTTTGGGGGAAATTATAAATTCATGTTTATTTAGCAAGGATGCTTTAAATTGATCAAAAGGGATGATAAAGACAAATGCTGTTGCTGAACCTTCTATTAAAACTTTTTTATCAAAGAAACCTGACAAAAAAAATCTACTCAGCTGTTTTCAACATAATAATAATAAAAATGTTTTTTTGAGCAGCAAATCAGAATATTATAATGGTTTCTGAAGGATCATGTGACTGAAGTAATGGTGCTAAAAATTCAGCTTTGAAATCACAGGAATAAATTACATTTCAAAGATTAGAGTTATTTTAAATAGTAAATATATCTCAAACTTTTAGTTCAAATAAATGAGACTTCTTTAAAAAGGATTACTGTTCAAAAACTTTTGACTGGTAGTGTACGTTCTTACTTCAGCCCCTTCATACATCTCTAAATCTTTGTCTTTTCTCTCACCAACTGACCGTCAATATATCAGCACTTACTCTGAGTCGCTCAGCAACAGAAGCTGCATTGTTGAACCAGGCTGAAGCTCCCTCATAATTGGGTGTTAGATCCAGCACTATGGAGATTCCTGAGAGGGAGAGAGAAAAACAAGTAGAAAGGGGATGAAAGGCAGAGGAGAGAGTCAACAAACCAGAAGGCTGTTAAATGATTTTTCTAGAGTTTATCTTTCCTGACAAAACCAAAAGCCTAATATTTGTCTTGTATGAAGCGTTTATTTCAAGCCATATGGCTTTATTTTACTGAAAACCACAAGGAGGTTCCTGCTAAACCAACACAAGTGTGTTTGAGTTAGTGAATCATTTCCAAGCCAGTCTATTTTGTCACTAAAATGGCATAATGCATATCATATGTGCTATAAAATGGTTTGTGGGGTGACTATACTTTGATATATTTCAAGTTATACATAAAGGAATAGTTACAAACAGAGTTAAAATGATCAATGCCACATATTCACAGCTTCCCCTAAAACACAGCAACCGGAGCTTAATGGAGGAGGTCTATCCTATGACTTATTTCATGATTTCAAAACAGGTCACTGGATAAGTGACAGGCTTGATGATTTTTTTTCTTTGTTTTGAAACCAACGATGTTCACCTTTTCTATGTGCACGCTCCAACAGAGAAATCAGCTGTTCCTCAGAGCCAAAATCTGGGTTAATGGAAGTTAGTTCCAGTGTGGTGGGCTGGTTTTCTTGCACAGTGTGTATCGGACCCAAAACAAGGCCCTTCACCTTCATCTGGTTCAGATAGTCCAGCTTCTCCTCCACTCCTACAAAGAGAATGAAAGACAAAAAGGTCAAAAATGAGGAAGTGAATGAGAGATCATGAAAGATCAGGGCTGTCTTTTAATTATTAATCTGCTTTGACCTGAAGATATCAAGGTTTAAGGTCACTGTACTTCATAATCTCAATTTATCATGTAGATTGTCTACTCTACAGTATTTGTGTGAGAATATAATATGGTAACTACAAACTCAGCCAAAAGTTGCGGTAAGAGCAGGAATGTGATGAGGGGGATGAATTTTGCATTGATCAGCACATGCTTCCTCACATGAGCGAGTCACAAGACAGTCAGTCACTTCTGACTTAGCTACATCATCATGTTCTAGGTTTTTTTTTATGCCATTGTAGCAAAGAGCTAAAATACTAAAATAATGTACTTGACCCCTGTTGTTAACCTCTGTAAATTTTTATCGAGTACAAATAAAGTTAAGAGATGTTTCCTACATTTGTTTCAGTGATTAACACAAAAAACAAGCAATTACCTTTTATTCCATTTTCAGAGAAAGCATTCACATCGGATATCTGATACAGAGGTCCTTCGTTCCACCAGTTCATCTCAGGAATGGGTTTACAGCGTGGGGCCTGTACTATGATTACTATTGCTCCAGCTAACATGCCAACCCAGCCAAGCCAGAACAAAACCAGCAAGACCCAACGTGTCCGAACCCACCTGCAAAAACACAAATACAGTCAAACCAAAATGTATTCAGACACCTTCAACATGTCTCACATTATCACGGTTTATTCGTTATAGTTGGTAATAAAATATGACAAGAACTCAGAATTAAACTCGTTTTAGTAATCACAAATAAATTACAGTCAAACCAAAATTATTTGTATTTATGTAGTATTTTAGCAATAGTTTAGAAAATGGTAATAAAATATGACAAGAACTTAAGAGTTAAACTGGGTTAGAACAAACTCATCTCGATAATGTCAGATAACTTTGACAGAAATATATAACAAAACATGGTCAGGTCAAAGTGTCGATCAAATTTTTGGTCCCAAATTTGTATTAAGTTCACTGGTAGTCCACTGGATGAAGAATTTTTGGGTATAATATGTCACAGTTTACTTTATTTTGCTATTCTCATAAATGAACTATAGTGTCCTGCACCCACTAGTAATTTTTTCCCCTAAAATGATATCTGGTGACTGTATAAGATTTGGTTTGACTGTATATATTAGGCAGATAGACAGAGAGATAACGTACCCGGCTGTACCGGCGACTTTCATTAACTCCTCTTTGGAGAGGCCCGTAAATTTGACTTCGGTGTCCTCTGGCACTTTAACCTTTACGCAGCCGTTTTTTTCGGTGCCTGTCGGGGTTTCTCCGGTCATCGGCTGTTTTTCCTGATCCATCTCGTTCAGTTCTACTTCCTTCATGTCGTCGTCCTTATTCATGTTTGATGGTGGTTTCAGTGTTGTCTGTTAAACGGAAAACGATAAAGTCAAAATTGTACATTTCGTGCATATTTTGAATTTCTTTAAAATATAGCGTATAAAAACTGTGCACGTTATTTAATTGTCAAATGGTTGAGAACAGTTCGCGATCCATTTCAGAGATATAACCATAAAATATTTTGAAAGCATATTAAATTTGTTTGCAAAAGAATTGTGCAGAAATTTCTACAGAATTTCGTTTTTACCTTGAAACACTAGGCTATAGAATAATCTTAATGAATAAATGTACAAATAACACATACCTGCAAAAAGAAGCAGCTTTTGTTTGACAACCAGACTCCACAGAGGCTGGTTCTGCGAGTCAGTGCAGTTTATATAGTGGCGACTCTACTTGCATCCGCCCATTCGCTATCTAAAGAAACACTCAAAAGGAACTTTGACACCGATAAAACTACTTGATAAACTTCTGCCACATCATCAAATAACGCGCGTTCTAATGCACTGCATTTAAATAGGCTACTGCTCGAGAATTTACACTATAATCACGACTGTAATACAGTCCTAAAGAGTTTCCACCTTAAACTCCCCCCTTTCCATATCCCGGGCCCATCAGCCTGAGTTCACTTGAGTGAACTGGAATTCATCCCGCAAACATGCCCATGAGAACCAATATACCCTCCTTAATGAAAAACATGAATAAAGTGGATGAATTGTGCTTTTCTCATAATCGTCAGGTAGGCTTGAGATTGTTTTGATCAGCAATACTTAATAAAGTGCAAGACTGAATAGTCTGCTGGATGCACAAGCATGTCATAAAACATGTGGTTAAACAGTAACAAAAGTATTAGCACACACAGGATGAATCGTTTGATCAAGGTAGAGGCTGTTGATAGGAGACAGTTACAGTAAAGATCTGTAAAGTAATCAATCCTTTTTAGTTATTTAAAAAAGCCACAGACCACAGCCACATGCAAGCACATGATAGCTTGCAAACAAAAACAAAGGTCTCATTTCATGCGTCTGATTTATATTTAGGTCTCTAAAGTGTAGTCACATTTTCTTTATCTCATGACTGTAGATTATGGTTAGATTACAGTTCCTTTCAGGAGAAATCACATTAAACATTGTACTTCCAACACTGTGCTTCCCTTTAAGTCCTCAACTGACATTTTTCTGAACATTTATGTGAGTGTTCTCAAAACTTTTCTTAATGCTTCATTTTAGTTCAGAAAATAAAGACTCTAAAAACACTCTTGACAAAGACCTGTTGTTGTTTTTCGTTGTGGCTCTCTCCCACAGTAATGTTCACTTTTCCTCTTAGCCTACCAGTAGAACAATGTGTGAGTGTTTTTCCCATGTGACCGAACAGTATGTTGGCCCCCTCTGCCTCACAGTGAGGAGAATTTCAAACAGTCCCGGGGCAGCAGGGTCACAGGGATTACCAATAATTTTCTCTACTGGCGTGTTCTAGCCAACCAGTCTGAAAAGTTGTTTTTAAAAGAAGTCTCTTATGCTTACTAAGACTGCATGTAT
Source organism: Garra rufa (assembly GCF_049309525.1). NCBI lineage: Eukaryota > Metazoa > Chordata > Actinopteri > Cypriniformes > Cyprinidae > Garra > Garra rufa. Next base: position 51,118,960 of record NC_133363.1, read on the forward strand.
TTGATCAAAAAAAAAAAAAAATACAGTAAAAACAGTAATACCGTCATATATTATTAGAAATTAAAATCTGTTTTATTTTAAAGTATAATTTATTGCTGTGATTACAAAGCTGAAATTTCAGCAGTCTTTATTGCAGTCTCCATCGTCACAAGATCCTTCAGAAATCAATCTAACATTTCAACTTACACAGTTTTTAATCCACAGTTGAAAACAGTTCTGGTGCTTAATATTTTTGTGAAAACTATTTTTTTTTATCTTTCATGCTATTCTTTAAAAGAATAGCATCTATTTTTTATAGATTTTTTTGTAACATTATAAAGGTCTTTATTGTCATTTTTGATGAATTTAATGTGTCCTTGCGAAATAAATATTAGTGGTGTTAATCTCTTTAAAAAATATTTGTGTCAAAAGTATAAAATGTGATGTGTTGACTTTATGAAATTAACAAGAATTTGCAAATTCATTTGTAAGATTATGCATTATTAACTGTATTATGAATATGTCTTATGAATTATTATATTTATATCATTATTAATCTTTTTTAATGCTCTAACAGTTTTGCCCTGACTGACCTTTTGAGACATGACATGAGACTGTATGCTGTTGCTATGTAGCTTATTTTCGTACATTTTATCATATCCATCATCAACTCAGACCGATTCTTAGAACAAGAACAAGAAATACTTCTTAGTAAATGTGCCTTTTTAAAGTTTGGGTTGGTGGACAAATATGCAAATTAATAACACTTTTGATCACGAGCTGAGACATGAGTATTGCATTCTTAATCAAAATATAGAAATATTAACACATATTAATAATCATCTTGAAATATTAGAAGTTTGGTTATGTCTTATTGATTAAGCTACTCAATATAGTGCTGAATGCTTTATTCATCCTTCGAAGTATATGTTTCATCTGTATTTTTCCATCTTCATCTATGTATGTGGAATTCTCAACTTTTGAGATAGTAAATATTATTATTGCAATATTTCTTATAATTTCTGCATTTGTATATCTTCTCAAAGAAGTATACTTTTATCGAACAGATTTGAATTGGCTTATTAATATGAAATTGGAATTAATGTTTATTCCTTGCTAATGGACTTAGAGACTCTTCATTGTGTGTGTCTCCCACTTATAACTATTCTTTGGATTGTGTTTTATATTGCGCTTCTGAAATATATGAAATTTATCTGAAACTATTTGAATATATTGTATAATCATTTTTAACCCTACCCGTCTGACTCCGAATCAATCATTTTCTGCATCAAAATGATATTATGATAACCATTTATTTTCATATTACAACCATTAAATTCTTTCACATTTTTTACATTTTAAAGAAAAGCCAAAAAAAAGTCTACAAGCCTATGTTGTTTATTTCATATGCAATAAAAAGAAGGAAAAAAAAGTTGGTATTGCATGAAACCTGTTTAAACATTTCTGACCATTATTATATACTGCATTTGACCGTGGGCTTTTGTAGACTGTACACCCTATAGTGCTCTCTAGTGGGGACTGAGATGAAGTTGTGACTGAAACTCTTCATGTATAGTGCAGTTCACATTAAAGTTCACATTTTAATTCTTCATAGTTTGTATCAATCCTAAACTTAAATTTAAATCCAAAAATATTTTCAAAATGTAAAAAAAAAAAAAAAAAAAAAAAAATTAAAGACAAGTGCATTCAGTTCTTTTGCAGGTGAGCCGGGGTGAATGCTAAAGGCAAAAGGTCTCTGAGACTTGTCTTCCTATAGGTTCCATCTGGCTTAGTGAGGTAAATATCCCATTCTGTGCCAAACTAAAACAACACAGGGTTGGAGGAAAAAAACAATGAGCAAGTGAGAGAGAGGGATTTGAAAAAAAAAAAGGAGATAAATGAAAAGATGTTCAAAAGTAATGACTGACATACACTACCAGTCAAAAGTTTTTTAAAGAATGTGTATTTCTGCTCACCAAGCCTGCATTTATTTGATACAAAGTACAGCAAAAACAGTAAAATGCAGAAAAGAAATATTTTTTACTAATTAAAATATTTGTTTTCTATGTGAATATATATATATATATATATATATATATATATATATATATATATATATATATAAAAATCAAAGCTACATTTTCAGCAACATTACTGCAGTCTTCAGTGTCACATGACCCTTCAGAGATCATTCAGATGTGCTGATTTGCTGTTCAAGAAAATGTTATTATTATTAGCAATATTTAAAACAGTACATTTTTTTCAGGACTCTTTGATGAATAGAAAGATCCAAACGAACCAAAAGTTCCAAAGATCAGCATATATCTGAAAAAAGCTATTAAACACTATACCATTTAAAAGCTTGGAGTCAGTAGCTCTATTTTTTGGGGGGAAAGAAATTTTAAAAATTTATATTTTTATTTAGCAAGGATGCTTTAATTTGTTCAAAAGTGATGATAAGGTCATTTATAATGTAAAAAAAAAATATATTTTAGATAAATGCTGTTCTTCTGAAGTCAGCTGTTTTCATCAGAATATTAGAATGATTTCTGAAGGATCATGTGACTGGAGTAATGATGCTAAAAATTCAGCTTCGAAATCACAGGAATAAAATAAATTTTAAAATACATTCAAATAGAAAACAGTTATTTTAAATATTTTAAAATTGTACTGTTTTGCTGCATTAGAGATTAGATAAATGCAGGCTTGGTGAGCAAAAGACACCTATTTAAAAAACGTATTTAAAAATCTTTTGACAGCTATATGTGATAAAATATGAGTGTAGCCATACCTCCATTAACACCTGTCGACAAGCACCGCAGGGTCCCACAAAACTATCTTCGATATCACTGTTGGTGAGATGAAAAATATGCTTTAACATACTGAATATGTTTTCTGTTCAGTAAATCAGCTTGTATTCGGAATATGTGATATACCATGTGACAGCTATGGCTGTAAATCTTCGGTAGCCTTCTGCGACCGCTCTCTGTATCGCAGTTCTCTCCGCACATACAGTAAGGCCATAGGAGGCATTCTCAACATTACAGCCTAAAACATATAATTTCAGTCATGAACACTCTGATAGCATAAGATGATAAAAAGCTGACTATATGGCAGATAAAATGCTGTGGAATCATGTTGCTTCAATCAAAGAAAAAAAAAAAAAAAAAAACAGGTGCATCAACCTACCAGTAATAATAGCGCCCCCTGTCGTCAAAATGGCAGCGCCGACTGGAAAGCCACTGTACGGACAGTAAGCCATTTCCCGTGCTTGCAAGCATTTTGCCACTAGTTCCGCAACTTAACCACACCGTTCAGGACAAAACAACAAAGAACAAACAACGCGACAAATATGAAATCACTGGCACGGTGTTGTATTTACAGAAATGCCTCTCTTACCACAAAACTAAATATAAGTTGTTTATACATTATGTATAAGGGATTCAGATAGCAATATACAAAACTCAGTAGGTTGGGTCAAGCTCAGTTAACCTGCACACGTCAAACAATTCAAGTAGCTAACATGCATTAAATGCAAAGCCGCGTTGAGTGTTTGTTTTAACTTGGATGTGTACCTACCAGCCATAACAACTAACGTTAACCGTCTTGTCACGCTGGACTAGATATAGTCCTTTTGACGGCGTATTTTTTGTTTGTGGACAATTGTTGTTATTGCCTCGACAGAAATATTGACATTTCTGGGTCGGGTGCTGTGACAGGACAACTGACCTAGCACAAGTGACTTGTGGGCGGGGCAAACGACCCCAACAACCTATTATAGACCTCCTTGCTAACAACCCTCTATAAATTATTCAATATACATGGAAAAAAAGTTTTATTTTCTTTTTAATAATTTAGCACTTTTTTATTGGTGTATTGATATTTACAACTGTATATTGCTTGATCGCTCACAAATCTCAAGAAATATTTTATTAATAATTAAATATGAGTAGCCAAATATATTACTTCAGTAGTTAAAAAAACACTTTATTGATGAAACAACCATTGAAAATGTATAAGATCACTCACACCAGTATGAATATACAGTACCTTGTCAGAGCATTACTGTAAATTGTCTACAGGTCTGCAGTTAAATTTTAACATATAACGTTCTGTTGGTGAAGAAAGCAATACGTGTCAAAATGATATACAAACCAAAAAGAGACAATACGAACACACAAAGAAAGCCTAGATTGTTAATCCAAAATGCAAATAGATACAGGGCTTTATGACAGTGGTCTCCAGTACTGGTGGGAATGTAGCTGGGAGGATATATGGAGTAAATCCAGTAGGTACCTATAAAAGAACAGCATAAGACCACCATTGATTTTAGTTTCACTATTATTCAGAACTCGGTTGATTACTTATTAATTGTAATCTGTTACTGATTTCAAATCAGTATAAATACATGACAAAAATGTAGTTAGTAACGTAATTTATTACATTACACATTTTAGGTAATATAATCAGATTACTTTTAGATTACTTTTCGACAGAGCTGAGTATTAACTGATTACAAGTAATCTGGATTATGTAATCAGATTCCAAAAATTAAGTAGTTGTAATTAGATTACATTATGTTTTAAAATACTTGTAATCAGACTACGGTTATTTTGGATTACATGATTACATATTATTCACACTATAGCAATAAATTATTTATAATTTACTGATTATCCCTAATTCCTCTTTTTTTATAGTTCAAATGCTCCTTTCTAAAATAGCCTACTGTTTGTATACATTCAGAAAGTCTTCCAGTTTTGTGGACATTCATACAAAAGTTACTAGTCAGGTGGTGACAGCATTTGACCACTGGAAAAATCATTTCAGGTTTATTTCAATATTGCATCAACTTCTGATGAACACACTGATTTTGATTTGAATTATCACTCTGTAGGTACTCTGTATGTATTTCTATGTCTTTAGAAACTTTTTGTTAAAAACACATTAAAATGCACAAATTTATGAACTTTTTTCTCATCTGATCCTCTTTCACTTAATATATTTACTCAAAGTACCCCTGAGATTTAAAAATAAATATTTTAATAAAATAAGTATCAAATTTGCATGTTCTCTGACGTTGGTTATGGTCACATGATATGCAGGGATAAACAAATAAAATATTTACTTTTTTTTAGCAAGTGTTTTATTTTGATTAATTTTATAACAATTAATTATTAATTTTGATTTTTTTAATTATTAGCTTTTCAATAAACTCACAAACCCCCTGCAGTTCCTTCACAAACCCAAGTTTGGGAAACTTTGACGCAATATAATGTTTCATGACTAATAACTGTTTTTTGTGTGAATTTCCACAAAACTGGAACTTATAAATCCACGAAACTAAATCATCTATTGCTATTCTGTAAATAATATGTAATCATGTAATCCACAAAAAATAATTGTAGTCTGATTATGAGTATTTTACAATGTAATTTAATATAATTACAAGTGCTTAGTTTTTGGAATCTGCAGATCACATGTAACCAGTTACTACCCAGCTCTGTTATTATTTATGTATAAATAAATGTTAATAGAAATATCTTGTGCTGACACTGGATTTATGATAACTTTGTCTTTGCCTTGTTCTCTCACCTGCAAAGAACCAGCACACCATGAATAGGTAGAGACTAAAGCTGAATGCGCTGCAGAAGCGAGCCAGCACACAGTCATCCAAAGTGTTCCTCAGGTACAGGATCGACAGTGAAAGCAGACCAGTCGCTCCAATCACAGTAATGTAGATGGGGAGGTTTGGTTGAACAGGGCATTCATGAAAATGGATCGTTCCTAGAAACATTTATCCAAACAGTCATGATAGTGTAAAAAACAGGCTTCCAAACTTCTCCTCTTCTTTTGTTGTTAATTGACATACACTTCTTAGTTAAAAGCAAGCATTTACAATGGTTCAGATTGTGATTGCATTGATCATCTCATCAAAGTTTTATACTGTAAATAAAAACTGCTATTTACCTAGTCCAGTGGCTGTTATTAAAATCATCCATCCAATCATGTTAATCATCACTGGAAAAAAGAAGAAAAAGAAGAAGGTTTTCCTGTTATAGCTGTAGTTAATTAGTTATTGGATAAAATTATACATGCATGATTTCAAAGCTTTCTTGTCCTTACCAATGAAAGATTTTCTGGCAGCTGTCTCTGTAGTCTCCATCTTCAACGATTTCTTAAATAGTCCATAAAATGTCAATTCTTATTAATTCCCCCAAATTAGCTTCATTATGAAAATGTGAATAGGATGCTCAAGTTAAACCGGACAGAGCTGCTCTGAGTCAACCAGTATGTTTTCACAGTTTTGTGGTCATTAGACTTAGCCAGCAGCTTTGAAACACTTCCTATGGTGACATGTTGAGAAACTGTTTTTGCAAACCTAAACTGAAACATAACGACCAGCTTTTGCCTGTATATATTTGTATTAAACGATTTCAGTTAACAAAATCTGAATAGTAGGACTATAATACACTGCGGTGACAGTATATACAGTGCCTTACGAAAGTATTCATACCCCTTCATTTTTTTCACGTCATGTTATGTTGCTGTCCTAAGTTAAACTGCTTTAAATTACCTTTTTTACACATCATTCTACACTCCATACACCATAATGGCAAAGCATAACACAGGTTTTTAACATTTTTGCAAATGTATTAAAAATAAAAAACTTAAATGATTCCATTGCATAAGTATTCAAACCCTTATCTGGGACATTAGACATTTAGTTTAGGAGCATTCATATTGCTTGTAGATGTTACTACACTTCGAGTTAACCTGTGGCAAATTCATTTTAATGGGTATGACTTGGAAAGGCACACACCTCTCAATAAAAGGTCTAACAACTGAAAAAAAAAAACAGAGCAAAAACCAAGCACTGAGGTCAAAAGAACCGCCTGTAGATCTGTAGAGCACAGATCTGGGGAAGAGTTCAGGTTCAAATTCTGCTGGATCGAAGGTTCACAGAAGAGTGTAGCCATTATCCATAATGGAAGATGTTTGGAACAACTAGGACTCTTCCTAGAGCTGGCCTCCAGGCCAAACTGAGCAATTAATGGGGAAGGGTCTTGGTTAGACTGCTAACAAAGAAGTTGATGATCACTCTAGCTGAGCTCCATGATCATATATGCAGATAGGAGAAACTTACAGAAGGACAAACATCACTGCAACACTCCAGTGATCTGGGCTTTATGACAGTGTGGAAACACACTTGGAATTTGCAAAAAAATAATCTAAAGGACCCTCAGACTGTGTGAAACAAGATTATTCAATCTGATGAACCTCAATTTCAAGCATGTTTGAAGAAAACCTGGCACTGCTCATATCCTACAGAGTACCATCCTAAAAGTGTGGTAGTAGAAGCCTCATACTGTGGGGCTGTTTTTCAGCAGCAGGGACTGAGGAACTTGTCAGTGTAGAAGAAAAGCTCAATG
>NC_133363.1:51126871-51166857 GCF_049309525.1 Garra rufa
TTTTGACATAAAAGAAAAATCAATCATTTTGACCCATACAATGTTTTTTTGGCTATTGCTACAAATATACCCCAGCAACTTAAGACTGGTTTTGTGGTCCAGGGTCACATATAATGTCAAGTTCATGAATTTGATTCTTAGGGAACATGTTGATAAGATGCATGATTACATTGTGATATGAATAAAAACATCTGCTAAATAAAAAAAATCAAGTTATGTTCCAAAACGACTTATGCTTGTTGCTGAGAGTTTGAAGCCAATGATTGTGGTCTTTGACATGTATTTTTTACACAGATATGAAGCACTAAATATCCAGTACAAAGCAACAGGACAGCCAGACAGCCATAACAGACTGTATTCAACCAGAATGCAAAGAGGTAAAGAGTTTTGTTGCAGTAGTTCTGTTGATTTGTTGGGTCATAACTGGGAGGATGTACAGAATATATCCAGACACTCCCTGCAATAGACACAAAAAACATTGTAGTTGAGTTAAATATTCCTTTAATATCTAGTTGTTGTTTTTTTCTGGCAAATATTTTCCCATTTAATTTAAAGGGCAAGTCAACCGGTTTTTAACCAGCTTTGTACTGTAAATTTACATCTTCTCTAGTAATGTAGCACCAATTTAAAAAAAATGCATTTCTACTGCATAGAAAGACAACTTATCTTATTAAACCCCCATCTCGCCAGTGGTTTAACCTTTTTTGCATACATTTCTTACTATAAAATACCCCGTTTGATAAATTCACTCACCTGTGATGAACCAGCAGACAACAAATAGGTAGAGGATGGAGCTGACGGAGATGATTAGCATAGACAACACCAGCAGCTCATAGGTGTCTTTTGCATGTGTACCATACAGTAAGCCAAGGCTCACTATCAGAACAAGCAAAACAAATACACCAAATACTATAAGGTAGACTGGGATGTATGGCTGGACAGGACAGTCTCTCAAAAAGTAGGCCCCTAATAAAAAGAAAAGAAAATCTTTATAGAAGAGGAGTGTGTTTGCTCACTGTACCAATGTTTTTGTCAATATTATACTGGAATATGTTAATAAATCCACAGTATTTGTTTACAAAGACAATGTTTTTAGCACAGACAACAGTGAATATTGAGGTAAAAATGCATGATTTACCAATTCCAATGGCAGCAATTATAACCCCCAATACAACAAAAGCTACTATTACTGAAAAAACAAAACAAACAAAAAAACAGATTGCTCAGACAACAGTGTATACATGCTTTCCCAAGTATATACTAAACAATTTGGACATAGGCTATATTAGTTTAACATAGATTAAAAAAGCAACATGATTGTTTATATAGTTATTAGCAAACAGTGATGTCAAAACTGATGATGGCTTTGAATCGTCCATTCTCAGAATATCATAGCTGCTGAATTTCTGCTACTACTTTAAGTTTAATAAGAAAAACGAGATATAATTAGACATGAAATAATGCAGATTATTAAAATAGACTAATACGTGATCATTAAAAGTCTCTCACCTCAGGTTAAATGTTGAGAAAAGTTTCCTCTTTTGTCTTCTATCAGGCTTTAAACAGCATAATTGTGTAGTGTGTGCTCTAGTCTTTACGTTTATGAAGAAAATCTTTTCTTATCTGTCTTACTGACAGTAGTTAGAATTTCCCGTATTTCCTAACGGACAGTAAAACTCTTGAGTCAAACCTGGCGTTACAGCAGAAGGCAACATGTTTCCGCCGTGAGCCACACCTTTCCACTATGAAGCTGTCATATTAAAGGGAAAGGAAACATTTCAATAGCCTTAACCAAAACCATCAGTGAGATAAATGTGTTAAATTTAAATTAAAGAATTTATATTTAAAGTGTCCTCGTTAAATAATTTAATTATTGCAATAATTTAATTATTGCAATAATTAAATTATTAAACGAGGACACATGAAATTGCTCAAAAGTAGCCTAGCAGTAAAGGCATTTACAACGTTCCAAAAGATTTGTATTTCAAATAAATTCTGTTCTTTTGAACTTTCTATTCATAAAAAGAACATGCTAAACCCAAATCAGCATATTAGAATCAGAACCGTCGAAAAACACTAGAATTGTAATAGGCTAGTATTTCACAATTTACGGCTTTTACTGTATTGGTCAAATAAATGACGGATTGGTTTGCATAACTATTACAAATATTAAAAATCTTAGTGACCCCAGACTTTTGAACGGAAGTGAAAGTCTTCTACTTTTCCAACTTGCGCAAACATTTTTGCAAGTTTATTCTTCTGCTTTCTCCGTATCTGTTAAATGACATTACCAGCTAGAAGCACATGTCTACATCTTGCATAAAACAAAATATTGTTTTATATGACCCTTACTCATTTAATCCCATTTGTAGTAATGTAGGTTAGACTAACTTCACATTATCTATTTTTTTAGCGCTAAATAACAATATTTTAAAAATAATTGGATGTCTTAATTACTAAAATGTGGTCATAGGATCGATTTTATTTTGTCCTTTTTAATATTAAAACACAGTATGTAGCTAAACTGAACTGTTTATCCATCCTCGTGTGTAGCAATGACCGTCAAACGTCATGTCACTGCCTGAACGCCAGAGGTCATTGTATCCTTTGTAGCTCATTGTCCTCTGTAGCTCATTAAGTTCACTTGTTATTCATTCACTGTTCAGTTTTTTTTTTATTTGTAATGCAGTTCTTAACAGTTATGTCCGTTGTTTTTGGTTTGATTTTTGTCTACTAATTCCAGCTGAGTAAGTGACTGGATCCCTTTATGCAAATAAAGCTCTGCACAAAGGTCTTAACTGTCCAACGAGACTGCAATGCACAGATTTTTCTTTGCCCTCTATCCACCTGATTCCTCTTGTAAGAGCGGGAAGTTTGTAAATTTTATAGGTCTGGATTCGGGTCTCATCGTCGCCCAGCTATTTTTAGCTGTACAAAACAGCTTGTTTTGCCTTTTGCTTGATATTGCAAATTGGCGTGTCTCACTATGCTATTTTAATGTTCTATCTTAATTATGAACACACTGGTTAGTAGTGCAAACAGTTTTATTGTTTATTGTGTATAATGTAAACTTCTGGTTGCTTCATTATAGAAGGTTTTCACGACGCGTCATCAATCAGCCATTTTGGCGGCAATGACTGTAAACAATGTCACTAAAGCGATCAAAATTAGCACATTTGGCTTTATTGCCGCTGAAAATGGTCAATTAGTGTCATGATTTGAGCTGTACTAATCAGTCGGATAGGTAAAAACATTTGGAGCACTATAGACTGCCAAAAAACTATCTGAGGTACAAAAGGGGCTTGTGGTTGGCCAAACTGAACCAGGATTTCCAGGACAAGAATCTTGAGAACTTGTGTGTTTGTTCTTATCATTTCCGTCAGGTAGGTGAAATATTAGCCTAATATCTAATAATTAATACTGCTCGTGTTGCGAAAATCATATAGAGAAGTCCTTCTCTATATGATTTAGCAGCTTCCACACATTTTTTCACATGGTTTAGACAGCATATATTAGCAGAACAATGTATTCAGTAGTATATTAACTGTGCAATCCATGCTGTTGTTTACATCCGAGTATCGCCAATATGGCCACGTATGTGGGTAACTGCCCAAACCGTGACATAAGTGCAACTCCTTCTGTAGCAGCTAATGAACTGGAAGTCTTACCTAAAGGCTTACTTTCGTATTGAATAATAAAGTGGATACTGGATGTAACCAACTGTAATGTTTTTTAACCACTCTATCCTCTGATTATTTCTGTTATTTTTTTGTAAAATCGAACAGAATAACAAAAAACACTCTCTGAGTGGGTGGTTAAAATATAGTGTTATTTAGATGTTACACATTTGCAATAGCTCAAAGAAAATTCTGTTTTTAAAATAAATAAATAATATACTAATAATGATTTAATTTTCATTGTAACCAAAAAAATAGACAATAACATACATATTCTTTACATTCAGTGGTTAAAATGCTACCAAAACCAAATTATCTTCAAGACAATTAAACATTAGTTTTAAACAGTATTTATACATAAAGTTAAATTGAAAAAAGAAAAGATAAGATGACCCACAGAGCTTTTGCTAATCCTTTGCTATTCCACAAATGCAAGCACAGACACAAAAACAGCACCCGATCAACAGCGCCAGACCTAACAGAATGTATCCCAGTGTGGTGGTCCAGAATGCAAACAGGTAGAGGGTCTTATTGCAGTAGGGATCTCCACCCACGGTTTCGTTGTAGTTAGGAGGGTAAATAGAGTAAATCCACACGCTGCCTATTATTAAAAAATACAAAAATTAAACAAATTTATTCCAGAAACAGAACTTATTTTAGGTTATAACTTGCAAAAGTTGGCATTACCAATTATGTTACTTCTCTGTTTAATCTGTTTAACAGAATTTATTTTATAATATCATTTGAAAAAATTTGATGAACTTCTGTTTTGATTCTGTTACTTCTGTTTTAATTCTGTTACTTCCCTGTTTATTACCGTGAAGCTGCTTTGAAACAATTGGTACTATATAAAGTGGTATGTAAATAAAGGTGACTTGACTATTTTTACAATAGTCTTTAAAATCATCCATTCGCATATTATATATTTTTAATTAATGTAAACATTTAAATGTTTCAAATGAATGTTTTCAGTTCAAAATGAAATCTGTAAAATGTCGATTTTCTAGTTCCACATTAAATAGACCTTGTCTAAGCTATTTTTACAGAACAAAAGCTTATATTCACGCCCAAATTTTAGGAAGACCCACACAAAAAAAACATGTTGACAGTCTTTTTTCATTCACAACTTATAATTCTTAGTATTCCAAAATGAAAATCTACTGTTTGTCTTTGTAATGGATTAACCAAACAATGCACAGAAGCTTTTGGAGACCTATAACACATTAAATGACCTCTTCCTCCCACATACACCACTGTATCTTACCACAGATCATCCAGCAGAACAAGAAGGCAGAAACTAAGGAATTCCACACATTGCAGGTACGACTGAGCGTGGTTTGACCTCCCTCCTCTGTCTCCCTGGCGCAGGGCAGACAAGACAGCAGGGCCAGAAATACACTAAACACTCCACATACCAGCACATAAATTGGGATACAAGGCTGCTTGGGACAGTCTTGCAGATACACTGCACCTGTGATGGTAGGCGACATAAGAACAGTTTAAATAATGTAAAAGCAGAGGAATAACTACAGTACACACATTCACTGTAACTCACCTATTGCAATCTGAGCAATGGGAAGAGCCAGGAATAGCAGTTTTGTAATAACTGAAATACAAATCAGTCAAAAAGTTACTTGTGTCAATATACTTCATGTTCAAGGTACAAAAGTAACAATGGAAATTATGTAAAACTCCCATACCAAGGCTAGGTATACTAGTTATCGGAGGAGATTTCACATAACCCCACATTTGCTTTGGATCCATGGTGCCTATGCAAAGCAAACAACATCACAACCCAACAAAATACTTAACTAGATTCAAAAAGCATGCATTGTACTATTATCACAGTAGCAAGAGAAGTTCAAATATGACATTGCATCAAAAAGTGAAAAAATATTTAAAAATATTAAACACTATTACTGAGGGTATAAATTAACACTGAGAGAGGAGTATAACTTAATAAACTTAAATAAACAACTGAAGTTAGTCCACAATCACTGTAACTACTAGTTTTGTACCGCAAAGTATTGATCAGTGTACCTTTGTGACTTCATTAAAAACATTCCTAACTGCATTGGATTCTGCTGACTATGTAAATCTGAGAATAACAATACTCTTACAGATATATCAGAGTAAAACTGCCTTCCCATATGTTAATCTGCGCAAACATGCTTACCTGTGGTTCTGGTCCTGGAAGGTCTTTACACACTGCGGGATCAGAAACAGCCTGAAATGATTCTTAACGTGTTGTGCGCTTACTGTTTTAGATGGTTGCGCCACCTCATGACTGTAGCATTTCAAGATAAACCTGTTCTTGCTGTGTACAAATAATATCACATTACATTCATGAAATCCTGGGGGAAGACACAATGGGGGGGGGGGGGTCTCTGTTTAGGTGCTTATTAGTGCTTTTTACTTTGCATTCTGATAAAACTAGTCAAGTCAAGTCAAGTCACCTTTATTTATATAGCGCCTTTTACAATACAGATTGTGTCAAAGCAACTGCACAGTATTTAAACAGCACAATAGTGTGTAAGTAACGCATTATTGTAACAATCAATTTTCAGTTAAAGGCAGTTCATCAATGAATTCAGTGATATCATCGTCAGTTCAGTTCAAATAGTATACGATATCGCTGGAAAATGTCCCCAACTAAGCAAGCCAGAGGCGACAGCGGCAAGGAACCAAAACTCCACAGGTGACAGAAATGGAGAAAAAAACCTTGGGAGAAACCAGGCTCAGTCGGGGGACCAGTTCTCCTCTGGCCAGACCAAACAACAGTTTGTACCAATGTCTGATTGTAGAGAACTCATCAGGATCCTGTGGTGTAGCGCCGATGGCCGTCAAGGTTGGCGAGGTCTTTATTGATGATCCGCCTTGGAGCTCATCTGGTTGACATCCACGGCTATTGAAGTCATCTCTAGGTGGTGATCCACGATCTAAGCTGGGTACGGACTGGATCCGGGGGACTGGAGTGACCATCTGATCCAGATACAGGCTGGGTCTGGTGGCTACGGTGACCTCGGAATAAGAATGAAACAGACTAATATTAGCGTAGATGCCATTCTTTTTACGATGCAACGAGTGCATCAGGTGTTATGGGAGGTGTTTTCGGTTCCGGTTGACCTAATTAATGCAGCCTAACAATCCTTTAACGGATTTGAATTATAGAAATGTGTTAATGATTTTATGTGTAAGCCAGGTTAAAGAGATGTGTCTTTAATCTAGATTTAAACTGACAGAGTGTGTCTGCCTCCCGAACAGTGTTAGGTAGATTGTTCCAGAGTTTAGGCGCTAGATAAGAAAATGATCTGCCGCCGGCAGTTGATTTTGATATTCTAGGTATTATCAAATTGCCAGAATTTTGAGAACGCAGCGGACGTGAAGGACTATAATACGATAGGAGCTCGTTCAAGTACTGAGGGGCTAAACCATTGAGGGCTTTATAAGTAATTAGCAAGATTTTAAAATCTATACGATGTTTTATAGGGAGCCAATGCAGTGCTGACAGAACCGGGCTAATATGGTCATACTTTCTGGTTCTAGTAAGAACTCTAGCTGCTGCATTTTGGACCAGCTGGAGTTTGTTTATTAAGCGTGCAGAACAACCACCCAATAAAGCATTACAATAATCTATCCTTGAGGTCATGAACGCATGGATTAATGTTTCAGCATTTGACATTGATAGCATAGGTCGTAATTTCGATATATTTTTAAGATGGAAAAATGCGGTTTTGCAGATGCTAGAAATGTGGCTCTCAAAGGAGAGATTGCTATCGAATAGGACGCCTAGGTTCCTAACTGATGATGACGAATTTACAGAGCAGCCATCTAGTATTAGACTGTGTTTTAGGTCATTACTTGTGGAGGTTTTAGGTCCAATAATTAATACCTCTGTTTTTTCAGAATTTAACAGTAAGAAGTTATTCGCCATCCAGTTTTTAATATCAGCTATGCATTCTGTTAGTTTTTCGAATGGATATGTTTTGCCGGGCTGCGAAGAAATATAGAGCTGAGTATCATCAGCGTAACAATGAAAGCTAACACCATGTTTCCTGATGATATCTCCCAAGGGTAACATGTAAAGCGTAAAAAGTAATGGCCCTAGCACTGAGCCTTGAGGTACTCCATACTGCACTTGCGATCTAAATGATACCTCTTCATTTATTGCCACAAACTGATGACGGTCAGACAAGTACGATTTGAACCATGCCAGTGCACTACCACTAATGCCTACATAATTTTCAAGTCTATTTAAAAGAATGTTGTGGTCAATAGTATCAAATGCGGCACTAAGATCCAGTAGCACTAATAGAGAGATGCAACCACGATCGCTTGACAATAGCAGGTCATTTGTTACTCTAATTAGAGCAGTCTCAGTACTATGATATGGTCTAAAACCTGACTGGAAATCCTCACAGATACCATTTTTCTCTAAGAAGGAGCATAATTGTGAGGATACTACCTTTTCTAGTATCTTTGACAGAAAAGGGAGATTCGAAATTGGTCTGTAGTTAATTAATTCATAGGGGTCAAGTTGTGGTTTTTTAATGAGTGGCTTAATAACAGCTATTTTGAAGGTTTTGGGGACATATCCTAATGATAGTGACGAATTAATAATATTCAGAAGAGGATCTATGACTTCTGGAAGTACCTCCTTTAGTAGCTTAGATGGAATAGGGTCTAACATACATGTTGTGGGTTTAGATGATTTAACAAGTTTATACAATTCCTCCTCTCCTATAATAGAGAATGAATGGAATTGTTCCTCAGGAGATCTACAACGCACTATCTGATGCGATACTGTAGCGGGCGATACTGTAGCGGGCGGCTGTATGGTTACAATTTTATCTCTAATAGTGTCTATCTTGGAGGTAAAGTACATCATAAAGTCATTACTGCTGTGCTTTTGGGAAATGTCTAAACCTGTTGCTGCAATATTTTTAGTTAATTTAACCACAGTATTGAACAAATACCTAGGGTTATGTTTGTTTTCTTCTAAGAGAGATGAAAAGTAATCCGATCTGGCAGTTTTTAATGCTTTCCTATAAGATAAATTACATTCACGCCAAGCAGTACGAAAAACCTCTAGTTTTGTTTTCCTCCAGCTGCGTTCCATTTTTCGTGCTTTTCTCTTTAGGGCGCGGGTATGATCGTTATACCACGGTGTTACACTGTTTTTCTTAATCTTTTTTAGGCGCACTGGAGCAACTGTATCTAAAGTGCTAGAAAAGAGAGAGTCCATAGTTTCTATTACATCATCAAGTTTTTCTGAGCTATTGGATATGCTGAGGAATTCAGATAAGTCAGGAAGATTACTTACAAAGCAGTCTTTTGTAGTAGAAGTGATGGTTCTACCGTATTTGTAGCAAGGAATTGAATTAACAGTTTTAGCTATCTGGATTATACAAGAGACTAGATAATGATCTGAGATATCATCGCTTTGCTGCAGAATTTCAACGTCATTAACATCAATTCCATGTGACAGTATTAAATCTAGAGTATGATTTCGGCAATGAGTAGGACCTGACACGTGTTGTCTAACCCCAATCGAGTTCAAAATATCTATAAATGCTGTTCCTAATGCATCTTTTTCATTATCAACATGGATGTTAAAATCACCCACTATTAAGACTTTATCTGCGGCCAGCACTAATTCGGATAGAAAATCAGCAAATTCTTTAATAAAGTCTGTATGGTGCCCTGGTGGTCTGTATACAGTAGCTAACACAAACGTCACAGGGGATTTATCATTAGTACTTGTTTCTCTGGATAATGCTATATGAAGCACCATAACTTCAAACGAGTTATAATTGAAGCCCGTTCTCTGAGAGACATTGAGAATACTGCTATAAATAGTAGAAACACCTCATCCTTTACCTTTTAGACGCGGTTCATGTTTATAACAGTAATCTTGGGGGGTGGACTCGTTTAAAATAATGTAATCGTCTGGTTTTAGCCAGGTTTCTGTCAAACAGAGCACATCTAGGTTATGATCAGTGATCATATCATTTACAAAAAGTGCTTTCGTAGAAAGGGACCTGATATTCAATAAGCCAAGCTTTATCAATTGTTTCTCTGTATTATATATATTTTTTATTTGTTGAACATCAATTAAATTGTTAGTCTTGATTTGATTCAGGCGTTTTTTGTGTTTTCTAGCTCGGGGAACAGACACAGTCTCTATAGAGTGATATCTAGGTGAAAGGGTCTCTATGTGCTGAGAATTAACTGATTTCTGTGACGTGAGGCGGCTAGCAGATGGTCGGTTTAGCCAGTCTGTCTGCTTCCTGACCTGGGCCCCAGTGAGTCAAGTGCAAACTCTAAGACTATGTGCCATATTTCTAGATAGAAGAGATGCTCCACATCCGGAGGGATGAAGACCATCTCTTTTCAACAGGTCAGGTCTGCCCCAAAAGCTTGTCCAATTGTCTATGAAACCTATGTTATTTTGCGGGCACCACTTTGACATCCAGCCATGGAGTGACCACAGTCTACTGTGAATCTCGTCACCACGATAAGCCGGGAGGGGACCAGAGCATATTACAGTGTCTGACATCGTACTTGCAAGTTCACACACCTCTTTAACATTATTTTTAGTGATCTCCGACTGGCGAAGTCCAACATCATTAGCGCCGACGTGAATAACAATCTTACTGAATTTACGTTTAGCATTAGCCAGCACTTTTAAATTTGCCAAGATGTCAGGCGCTCTGGCTCCCGGTAAACATTGGACTATGTTGGCTGGTGTCTCTATTTTCACGTTCCGTACAATAGAATCGCCAATTACTAGAGCACTTTCATCAGGTTTCTCAGTGGGTGCTTCACTGAGTGGGGAGAACCTGTTTGATGTTCTGATCGGAACGGAAGAGCGGTGTTTTGACCCGCGACTATGCCGCCTCACAGTCACCCAATTGCCCTGCTGCATGGGCGTTGTTACCGGAACCGAACAATGTACAGGGCTTTCTGAGCTAGTCACATCCAAAACCGTATCTAAGGCCCTCACATTCTTACTATCCTCCATTAAAGTTTGGATGCGTGACTCTAGTTCTGAAATCTTCTCTGTCAGCCTGACTATATTCCTGCATTTATCACATGTATAAGGCTCACTGCTGACAGAGATAGATAAGCTATACATGTGGCAAGCAGTGCAGACTACAATTGTAGGAGAAGAAGCCATTACTCACCGTGATTGTAGAATGATTTCAACTTACCAATGTTGTTAGAGTTCCTGAAGAACAGATCAGGGGGAGAAAAAACGGAACGGAACCGGCTAAAAGAGTACTAACGATATTAAACACGAGAAAAAATAAATAAAAACGTGAATGGAACGCAGATGGCAAGTTAACCGGCCAGCGCAATGGTAAAAATAGTAAACAAGAGTTAAAAGCGTGAATGGAGTGCGAGCGGCAAATTAACCGGCTATGGAATGCTAACGTGCTGCACTCGTGATTATAGAGTAAGGCGAACAATCAAATTAGTCAGATTAGTTTGATGGAAAAGACCAGAAATTAAATTAAGCTATATCTATCAATTTAAAACGGCAGAATTAACAATAAGATAGAGAATCCAGTAGAAAATCCAGTAGAAAAACGAAGCTGCAGAGAGCTAACGTTACAAACAAACAGATAGCACAATTATGTCTGCAAGATGTCTGTTAAAGATCGCTTAATCTGGAAAGCATTTGCTGTGTACATCTGATAGACCTCTTTAAGTTTCATACACTGCCATTTAAAGGTTTGGGATCAGTAAGATTTGTAATGTTTTTAAACTAAGTTTTCTGTGCTCATGAAGGCTGTGTTTATTTGATCAAAAATACAGAAAAAATGTAATAATGTGAAATATTATTACAATGTAAAATGTATGTTTATTATGATGTTTTTCTCTATTAATAAACATTAAAAATGTATTCCTGTGATCAAAGCAGAATTTTCAGCATCATTACTCCAATAATCAATATCACATGATCCTTCAGAAATCAATATATGCTAATTTATTATTAATGTTGGAAACAGTTGTGCTGAATAATACTTTTTCCCCAAAATTCTTTAATGAATTAATAGTTAAAAAGAACTGAAATTGATAAAAAGTGATAGAAAAGGCTTATATTGTTAGAAAAGATTTATATTTAAAATAAATGCTGTTTTTTATTTTTTTTTACTTTTATTCATCAAAGAATCCTGGTTCCAAAAAAATATTATTTGAACTCAGTAGATTGTTATTTCCAACATTGATAATAAAATTAATAAATCAGCATATTAGCATAGTAAATGCAGATGTCGCCGTGATGTACGTGTGCTATCGGGGTTAGTATGTTTTGTTCCAGTAAATAAAATTTAGATGATCAAAATTCCTGAGCTTTTTTTCATGCACATTTTTGACTAGTCACTTTCATAATTAGCATTTCGCAATAACAACATCAAGCATCATTGTAATAACATAAATTTACTTGAGAAGCAAAACTGTTAAGAAGATATTTTACAGAACATAAAAAAAACATGTTTTTTTTTTAATTAAGTTGAGTTTATCACACAAAACCATCAAGAACCCCATTATTAAGATCCATAAAGATGCCCCACAGGATAAGGCAAAACGTCTAGGTTACGTATGTAACCCCGGTTCCCTGAGGACAGGGAACGAGACGCTGCGTCCTGGTGGACACTATGGGAACTGCCTCTAGCGTGACCGGCTCTGAAGCTCTTATAGAACAACGACAATGAACTTTGACATTGGCCGGCGCCAGCCTATGACATCATCACAAGGCGCCTACCAGTATAAAGGGGCGCTTGTGAATACATCAACCATCTTTTTGTCTGATGAAGACGTAAGTGGGGCCCGAAGCATGGCTACGAGACGCAGCGTCTCGTTCCCTGTCCTCAGGGAACCGGGGTTACATACGTAACAGACGTTCCCTTCCGGAGGGAACTCTACGCTGCGTCCTGGTGGACACTATGGGAACGTCTATACCAACGCCGCCATGCTGAGGAGTAAGTGAACAACTGACTGATTGAGGAGTCAAGAAGGAACATCACTCCCCACTACCAGCGAGAATCGCTTGGGCCGACGTCATGGCTAGCTCGGCTACCCAAGCACGGAACTCCAAGGAGTGGAGGCCTGATTCTTCTAAGCGAGAGTAGGCCTAACTACACTCACCGCTACAGAAAGTAGTGAAGCTTATCACTAAGCCTTCGTACTAAGCGGGGGTTCTGAAGAGCGGAGGCTCCAGAAAGACTCTCTAAACGAGAGGAAGCCTGGCAACACTCTGTGCTTGCGGGGGAACTCTGGGAGTGGAGGTCGGAGACCTAACTACACTCAACACTGGAGGTTATTCATGAGGCGCCAAGAACCTAAGCAATAGAACCACCTAAGTGGAGACTATGGAGAGTGGAGGCTTAGCCAAACTCTCAAATGAGAGGAAGCCTGGCGACACTCTGTGCTTAGCAGAGGACGACTCTAAGAGTGGAGGTCTCATGACCTAGCTACACTCAACACTGGAGGTGTCCCGTGAGGCTGAATAGCCTATCCGACGGAACTCCCTGAGTGGAGTCTAGAGAGTGGAGGCTTTTAGTCAACTCTCGAATGGAGGGAGCCTGGCGACACTCTGTGCTTAGCAGAGGACGACTCTAAGAGTGGAAGTCTCACGACCTAGCTACACTCAACACTGGAGGTAATCAGTGAGGCTCAAAAGCCTAGCCAACGAAACTACCTGAGTGGAGTCTCTGGAAAGTGGAGGCAAGCGGGAGCCTACTACACTCGATCCTGCTAGCAGTGCTACCTGGGTGGGGAGTTGGAAAAACAGAAGGGTTTTTTAAAGAACCAACTCGAGGATGGGAACGAAGGATTTCCCTGCGTAACTTACACGTAAGACTCTGTAGAGTGGAGGCTTCAAGTGAATCTCTTAGGAGAGAACAGCCTAACAACACTCGGGCTTGGCAGAGGGGCACTTAGCACAATACCAAAAGTAGTTAGCGAGGCCTAACGGGGCCTACAGCTATATACTGTGAGAATGTACTGGAAGCGGAGCTTTAACCGTGGCAGGAAGTCTGGGAGTGGAGGTCTAACAACACAACTCACTAGAGTGAGGGGAGACCTGGCTACACTCAGCCCCTATATCAGCACACGTTTAGTGTAAGTAGCGAGGCTCAGGAAGGAGCCTACAAGCTACTAGAGCTGCTTTTTATTACAGGGTTTTTTTCTAAACTTCCCTACCTTTAATTTATTTTAGAAGCCGAGCCCTGGGGAGCGAAGGCTTCAGTGCACTAGCTCGAACGAGCGGCAGCCTAGAGCACTCAGACCCGGGATGTTTGCTTCATTGAAAGAGGGTGGAGATCTCAACCCAACATCCCAGATTACACTCAGGTAAGAGCGGAGTCTCTGCACGACTCTTACTGCGGAATGGGGAGTCTACCGTACCCAATAACATTATAAACATGTATAGGCATGTATAATGATTTCTAAGCCGAGCTCACAATAGCGGAGGCTTCAAAGGATGACTCTCCAGGAAGGAGAGGAAGCCTGACAACGCTAAACCCCAACAGGAGTTACTACGAGGGGAGGTCTCAGTACACTACCTCAGAAACGAGGGAAGACCTGGCTACACTCGACACTCAGGGACCATCGAAGCTCAGTGTGGAGCTCAAATACTAAAGTCACACCCAAGCGGAGCTGGTAGACAAACATTATACCTACATATACATATATGCACATTTTCATGTATGTTTCAGTTCATGTACCGGGTCAACAGATTGAGTTTATCAATCTAACATCGGCCCGGCCCCAGAGAGTTATGGGGGAAAAAGGGCAGGCGGCCGAACGATAGTGAAGGGGAAGGGAGAGGATCGTTTCCTTACGATCCCCTTCTCCTAAAACCGCGCAACACGTCTCCTCTGAGACCTACCCCTCCCAGGAGGGGGGGTCTCGAGTGGCCACACAAACCGCCTGGCCCTGCCTCCGGCCCACAAGCCAAGAGGGGCCAGGCTCCCCGTGCGTTTGGGTGGGGATGAAGACCGGTGAGGAATAAAAGACCCACAGGATCCACAGGTCTTCATCCTCCAGCAGATCAGCCTGGTACGCCTGCAACACTGCCACTGTGTGCAGGCGGCACCAGGCTGAACCGCTGCCGCGTATGCCCTCAGCTTTTTTTTTTTTTTTTTTTTTTAAATGGCACCGATGGCCTGCCATACTCACGCACTCTGCACCAGCAGAATTAACATGCTGGTATAGATGAGTGCGGGCTGGCTATGGTTTATCCCATCTTCCCGATCTTATCCCCGCCTTCCCGATCTTATTATATAGATCAGGAAGGAATGGGATGCACATGGGGACTGGTCTGTTATGGCCAGGGAGAAATTGCCAGCATAAACTGCTATGCGCAACCTCCCCCTGCACGTACTTTGAACGCAGAACAAAGCAGACCGCAGCGCGGTTCATAACAGACAGCAGCTCATCATACGCGGGGCAGGCAGGCTGTGAGAGCTCATAACAGCCACATCCTACTTGTCTGGCTTAAAACCAGTAGAGCACTTGCTGCTATATCAAAAGGATGTCAGTTTCTTAGAACAACACATCCTTCGGCCGCAGCTCGCCCTTGTCCGCGGCTGACAAGCGCGAGAGATTACACATCTCTCAACTCATGACCGCGCTTCATCTGTAACCGCCGCGGGCTCGTTCTCCGTGCAGCCTCGGCTGCCACGGGACCCGAGCCGCGCTGGGCAGATAAATGTCCCAATTCCCTCGGGAAAAGGGACAACGAGAGCAGAGTTTCCTTAGAGAGAAACTCTCACAATGAACGCGCTCTGCACTCTCAAGTACAGAGCGCGCGTGCTCATCACCCAAACACATAACAAAACAGATTGTGCACGTCATCTGGTGTCAGATTTCTTTGACACGGAATCCGCACACTTCCTGAACTGTTTACTCTAGGAATCGTCATTCTACTCACGCTTAGAACAAGGCCAGTCTGAAGGACAAAAAGATGGTTGATGTATTCACAAGCGCCCCTTTATACTGGTAGGCGCCTTGTGATGATGTCATAGGCTGGCGCCGGTCAATGTCAAAGTTCATTGTCGTTGTTCTATAAGAGCTTCAGAGCCGGTCACGCTGGAGGCAGTTCCCATAGTGTCCACCAGGACGCAGCGTAGAGTTCCCTCCGGAAGGGAACAAGCTTAAAAATGCTGATGATCATAGTAAGGTTGCATTTTTTGCCAGTCCATGAGTACAAGATACAAAAACAAATATTAAATAAAATGAAAATATTATAAAATCTCTCTTTACACTAATTATGATAAACTATAAAACATACAACACACAATAAAAAATACTGTCATGTGTCTAGAATTCAAAATAAGAAAAATCTCATTTAAAACCATATGCATTAAAGGAATAGTTCACCCACAAATTGAAATTCTGTCACGGGGGACAGCCGTGGCCTAATAGTTAGAGAATCGGAGCATTGGCTGCCCACTGCTCTGGGTGTGTGTTCACTACTATGTGTGTGCACTTGGATGGGTTAAATGCAGAGCACAAATTCTGAGTATGGGTCACCATACTTGGCCACACGTCACGTCCTTTCCTTTCCTAATTACTTACCCTCATGTCTTTCTTAACCAGTAAGATCTTTGTTCATCTTCAGAACACAAATTAAGATATTTTTGATTAAAACCAAGAGCTTTCTGACCCTGCATAGACAGCAATGCAACTGATTGTTCCCAGGCCCAGAAATGTAGGAACGACATTGTTAAAATAGTAGTAAAATCAGTGGTTTAACCGTAATTTTAAGAAGCTACAAGAATACTTTTTGTGCGCAAAGAATACAAAAAATAACAATTTTATTCAGCAATCACATCTTCTGCCATTATCGAGAGTACCTCCGCATGTAAACAACGCATAGAAGTGTGAATAATGGCCAAATACGTGATTTGGAGAAGAAGAATTGTTGAATAATGTCATTATTTTTGTTTTCTTTGCGCACTAAAAGTACTCATATAGCTTTGTAAAAATTGTGATTGAACCACTGATGTCACCTTTACAATGTTTTATTGAGGTCTTTACGTTTCTGGATCTGGGAACATTTCAGTTTCGTTGTGCTGTCTATGGAGGGTCATAGCTTGGATTTCATCAAAAATATCTTAATTTGTGCTCCGAACAAAAGTCTCACAGGTTTGAAATGACATAAGGGTCAGTAATTAATGACAGATTTTACTTTAAATGTCATGTCTGAAATGTCACAGCAATTACAATGAAAATCTGCTGTTTTCTTGGCAAGTAACATGGTAATGGATTAACCCAACAATGCCCAGAAGCTGTCAGAGACCTATAACACACTAAATGGCATCTTCCTCCCACATACACCATTGTATCTTACCACTGATCACCCAGAAAAACAAGAAGGCAGAAACCAAGGCATTCCACATAGCGAAGATACAGCTAAACACAGTATGATTCCCTGGTACAGGGCAGACAAGACAGCAAGGCCAGAAATACACTAAACACTCCATATACCAGCACATACACTGGGATATAGTGCTGCTGCAGACAGTCTTGGAGATACACTGCATCTGTGATGGTAGCTGACATAAGAGCACTTAAATAATGGAAGGTAAAAGCAGAGGATTTGCTATTGTCACTTTCAGATTCACTGCAATGCACCTATTGCAATTTAAGCAACGTGAATAAACATCACTAAAACAGAAAAAGCTAAAAGGTTACTTTTAAGCAAGTATACCACTTATCTTCATTATATATGAAATTAAAGTTTAAAACTGCCTGGTTTAAACAACACATACTAGAGCTAGATGCTTACTGGAGGAGGTCTCACATAATTCTACATTTGCTTCAGGATGCCTACGCAAAGCAAACAATGTTACAACCCAGAGAAATGCATGACCTGTTTCCAAAAGAAGCATTCATTGTGCATATGTTAAAGGTCACAGTATTGCAATGCTGAGTTTTGCATTCTGTTGACTATGTGAATCTGTGAATTAGAATACATTTACAGATATATAGTAAAACCATCTTCATCTGTGTGTTAAAGTCTGGTTATGGAAAAGTCACACTCCTGGATCAGAAACAACCATGAAAAGTTTCAAAAGGTTTCCAAAGGTTTCAAAACAGTACCATTTCAAGATAAACCAGTTCTTGACATGCGCAAACAACATCAAAAAATGCATTATGCTGAAATGAACTCAGTAGATTGTAGATATTGATGAAGATCAGAAGAAGAAAACCCTTTGCCCTTTACATGATATATTCCTGTTCTACTACAGGAAGACATAGTGAAGTCTCAGGTTAGGTCTGACAGGCACTTTGAAATAATTTTCACTTTCTTTTCATTCTTGAGTCATTTTTTCTATTTAATTTAATAAAATGAATAAATGATGATTTTTACATTTTTGGATAAACTATGCCTTTAAACATATCATATGGTTAAAACTTTTTTTGCCTTCTTGTAATTGTTCTGTATGTGTGAACACTACAGATGAAAAAAAGACTGAAATATTTATTACTCTTCTGACCAATATTAAACTCTAAGATGTTTTTTTTTTTTTGGCAGTTTATGTGTTTGTTTGAATATATATGTTTTGTAGAATTAAGGTTAAATTTTAAAATAGCACTTTAAGACTCCCTGAGATATCAGTACTCAATAGCAGGTATAATTAATTCATGTTGAAATTATATTTAGTAAGAACCAAACATTCTGTCAGGGATTACTAGTAAAATCATTCTTCATATTTTTCATTATCTGTCCAGCAGATACAATGCCTTTCAACCATCATCATTGTGCCCTTGAACAAAGCACACAAGGTTGCTCCAGATATAGTTCATGGTGTTGTTCTGTGCTGAAGTATGGCAGAAATGTAGTTGTTTTTGATGTTCAGTCTATTGATGATATATCATCAGTCATTACCTTAAGTCTTTCACAGGTCTGTCAGGCACTGGCTGGAGGAAGTTTCTATAAACACACAGCCTTGTGATTGGCCACCCTGCAAATCAATCACTCTGTTTTGACAGCGTTCATGTCCTCCTGTCTGAACTCGTGCTCCTCCCAGGAATGTGTCCAACAGCAAACCTCTTTTCCACAGCTGCGCATAAATAAATACACAAAATAATACGAACGTCAATACAACATTTTTTCATTCATTCATTTATAATAAGAAACTGTGACTAAAGTCAGCCTCTAACCTCAATTGATATTTTGGACTTTGGGTTCCTGCTGTAAAAGATGGCCTTGGTGTTGAATTCAGGACTTCCATCTTTTTTGAAAATTTTAGTCCTCACAGAGTCTTCTTCACAACGGATGACAGCATACACATCAGGAGCTGATATATAGATATACAGAAGAAAAGATGAAAATTAAAGGCATAACCAGCTAAAAAACAGATAAAATGCTTGTCTGCTAACAGCGAAAACAGGACTGCTCCAATTTCTGACTGAGCCAAAGTTGTAACTTAAAGGGATAGTTCACCCGAAAATGAAAATACCGTCATCATTTACTCACCCTCTAGTTGTATACATCTCTTTCTTCTGCTGAGCACAAAAGAGGATACTGTAAAGAATGTTGCTGAGCAAACAGCTGACGGTGGCCATTGAATTCCATAGTATTTCAATGTT
Source organism: Garra rufa (assembly GCF_049309525.1). Lineage (NCBI taxonomy): Eukaryota > Metazoa > Chordata > Actinopteri > Cypriniformes > Cyprinidae > Garra > Garra rufa. The sequence continues at coordinate 51,146,158 of NC_133363.1, forward strand.
CTTCAAAATATCTCCTTTGTATTCAACAGAAGAAAGAAACGCATACAGGTTTTGAATAACTTAAAGGTGACATGTCATGAAAATCTGACTTTTTCTGTGTTTAAACACTATAAGCGGGTCCCCAGTGCATCTACCAACCCAGAAAATATGAGAATAGACATCTCAGTTAACTTTGTTTTAGTAAGCCTTTCCCTTTGGCAAGCCTTTCTCTATCTTATTATATTATTATTCTTATTATACCGCCTCTTAATCTGCACGTTTACACTCAATGCCATTGTGTTTTCACAAGTGACAATGGTGTACCAGTTCTAACGGCATTGAAAAAGTTCAACCAAACCATGCTAACTGCACAGACGAGCACAGAACACTATTTAGAGTCCCAGCCTCAAAGGAGACAAGAGAGCAGTGTATTTATTTACTGTATTTTACACTGCTGCCACACAGATCTAATATAAACATACAATTTATTTCCAAGCTGTTTACCTTCACAGACATAACTGACTGTTTTTGTAACTCCTGTGTGTTTTTAACATATTTTTTTACATAACATATGTATTTGACAGTTTAAGCGCAATAAGACATGAAAGAGAACTTAGTTAACATTTGAGCAATTTATTGTTTTTTTGGTGAACTATCTCTTTAATGAAACTTGGAATATTAAGCACAATGGTACTTAAATGGTACTTACATGTGCTTTTTTGTACTTTATGGAGTTGTCCTTATGTTGCTTTACCGAAAACTGTGAAAAATTGTGAAATCTGATTCTGAACTGCTAACCTCTTTCCTTCTCCATCTGAATGGACCTGAACATGTTTAGTTCACTAAGATCTCATTCATGCTTGCCAGTCATTTAGGTATTACAAAAAAGTTTCATTGATGAGTTTTAACCTGTTTTTTTGGGATGGCTAAGGCCAGAGGCTTTGAGTAAATGGACTGTAGTTACAGCGCTGGGCTGAGGAAGACAACACTGCCACAATGAAGGAGCTGGTAGCTCTTCCTTCAACTCCCTGAAAACAGTAGATAAAGTGAAAAAGAAAAAAAGGAGTATAAAAAACAGGATGAATTTTGAAGACACATGCTTCTAAATCATTTTAATCAGTCACCTTGGTAAACTTTCAACATTAAAAATAACTGCATTCAACTGTAAGTATTTAGAACTGGATTGTCATTTTGTTTACTTTTCAATTGACTGCTAATTTCAATGTAAGACAAAGCAGAGTGGCCCAATCTCCTTTCCCTACCTAAGGCGCACGTGTGAGTGTGAGAAAAAACGTAGAAGGAACCGACCAGTGGCACCAGGCTGGAAAGTAGTGGGGAGGATGACGTAGCGTCCAGGGCCAAGAGTCACCCGCAGAGTAACGCTACGGGAGTCCATATACACAGAGCTAGCAGCCTGCTCACATAAATACTGTACACGACATACACGATTCACCTCCACCTGAAGGAAAGATAAATAGAGGGACAGAAGAAATTGACATTATCAAACAGACAGATTCAAAATCTGATATTGTTTAAAAATGTAGATGACTCCTCTGATTATTTAGTCACTTACTCTTAGAACCTCAAAGCCAATTGGTAAGTTCTCCCCACTTCCTTCCCTTCTTTTCATCCTCCTGTCCTCCTGTTGCAAACATATCAACACCTCTGCCCCATCTCCAACCAGTTCAAAAAGGAACTAAGATATGGAGAAAGAAATGAAGGACAAACATCTGAATGTCAGATCAGGAAACATATGATTAAGAGAGATAGGAAGAAAATAAGCAAGCTTTTTAAAAGGGATTTTGAACTAACCTTAACACAAACCAAAACAAATACTTTATGCTTCAATGTCATTTTTAGTTTGTAAATTTCCAGAGTGTCCCACCTGGGGGTTGTATAGGAATGTGTCTCTGTGATTGATACATCCTCCACAACGACTTCTTCTGTCAATTTGCCTCTCCCACCTCATCTCCTTGCCTTCTTGTTTTTTCAATTGCTCCCTTCGCCCCTTAGTTTGCTTTGGTTTTACTCCTTCTTTTTCTTTCTTTTTTTGTTTATCTCCTTGGATTTGTCCCTCTTTCTGCCTTTCACTCAGTCTTTGTTCTTTTTTGTCTCGTCTTTGAGCTGGCCTTTGTTTGGACCATTGGAGCCCTGATGAAGACCTTTGGTTCTTGACGTTTAGACGGCAGGAAGATGAAGGAAGAGGTGGGATCCTAGATGCATATGTCCAGGCGCCCTGGCAGCACACCTCCCGCCAGTGGGACTGTGGCCAGAGGAGTGATCTTTCTGCCAACCTGCAAACCACCATGTCTGTGAAGTAACGACAGAAGTCCTCAAACTCCATCCTAAGAAAGATGAGAAATTTACAATACTGGGTAAAAACATGTTTCTCAAAAGAACTATGTCTACATTGTCGGCCAAATACATGTCCATATCACTCAAAATTTACATTAATTTACATTACCAAAACTCTCCAATATCTCGGACAATAAGGCCCATCTTCTCCCGTTCTCTGCGGCAAAGCTGCTGCCACTGAGGAGACCTTCAAAGTAAACACAAGCATTAAATCTCACTTACCATGTCATAGTTTGTCCTCAGAAATGGGCTATGAAGCTTGAATACACAATTTACTTTAGTCTGTGATCTCATATCTACTAGAATTTATTCTGCCCCCTAAAACTGTGCTCCAGGTGAGGCTTGAACTCACAATCTCAGCTTCACTCTGCCTTATAAGCAGCACACGCTAACCAATTGCGCCACTGAGCCAAAGATGCTTAGATACCCAAATCCCAACTTTAAAATCTCTGGAACATTAACAGATATTTACGAAGTGACTTGACTTTAAGAGCTCGAATTATTTTCTTACTGGAAAACTTCATTGCAAGTACGTTATTAGTCTTTGGCCTTGGTTCTTGCATCCTAAAACTGTGCTCCAGGTAAGGCTCGAATTCACAGCCTCAGCATTGCTCCACTTAGTACTGTCTTATAAGTACCGCGCGTTAACCGATTGCGCCACTGGAGCTCTTGAAGCAAAAGATTATTACCAAACACCATAGATTAAGCCAACCCAAAATGTTAATTATTTTTTAGGACAAGGGCCCAGAACCAGGGTTGAAAACTACTGATCTAAGGTATGGGTCTCTATCCCTTTTCCTGGAGAGCTACCTTCCTACAAACAAACTGATTATTTCAGTCTCTTTTCAAGAGACTAAAATTATATTATTTTAAAGGGAATTATATTATATTACAGGGAAGAGAAAAGGGAATCCTCTTTCACATTAGAGTCACAACAGGACCCACTAGAATATAGGAACAAGTAAAAGTGAAATATAAGAATATTCTACAGAATGGTATTATTTATCACTTATATTGAAAAAATCTGTTTGTTTGTTTATAACAGCAACCAAGAAAAGGGAAGAGCAAAAAAAGATAGCTGGTGGTCCTGCACCCCCTCATACCCCGCCAGAGGGTTGAATGCCACTAGACCCATTGTTGAGGGCATCCCTGGGGGGCAGCTCTTCCTTAGACCAGCAGCCGGGGTGCAGCAGCCCCTTCATAACTGGTAAATGAGTTTATAATTCTATTTGTACAATGTAAAATATTTGGTTGTAGCCTTAATTAAAATGCTTTTTGTACTTCAACATTTATTTATTTATTTATTTATTTATTTTGTGTGTAGTTTTGCATAACACTCCATGACTTTTAACTGTATCCACTTTGTGACTGTAGTATGCACTGTAAATTGGGATTATATATATATATATATATATATAATTTGCTTACTCTGAAGTTCAATACTGCCTATTGGTATAAATAATTACAAAAAAAGTGTGTGTGTGGGCAGTACCACATCCCTTTGTAACACCATTTTGTTTCCATTGCACAGGACAGTGAAGCAACCCTGTCAGATGACTGTGGTTTGGAGGAAGTACCTGTAAGTGCATGCATAATTTGGCCTGAATTTGTATCTACTTGTGTACTTCTATTTCTGACTGCAGTGTGAGTTGCAGGCAGAGAGGCCTGATACAGAGGTGGACAGTCTTGTAATTAATTTTACTTCCTTTATGACATGTATTGACCATTAAATGTTGTCTCTACAAATGAAACAGGGTGACATCCATTTGCTCTATAAGAGAAGTCTCCAGCAAAAAATAGAGTATACTGAGCTAAAGAAACAAAAGCTTCTAGGTAAATCCACCAATCCGCTTTTATAGCCGTGATCTCTCATCTTGATTCCACAAAGTAATTTACTATTACTACTCTAAAATATAAATTAAATGTGAAATAATCAAATGAAATAGAATGATTAATAGTACATTTCCCTTTTTTAGAAAATGACCTGTATGTATCTGTATGAAATCAATAAGAGAATCAAATACTGCATTATCTTTAGTTACACTGATAATATTTATTTATGGAAAAACAGTGTTACACAAACTACACAAACTATGTTTAAGTGACATATGCATTTTTTAAATGACAGACTGCATTTTTTTTTAAATAAATTACCCTGCATCACATATATGTGCGGTCATCTTTGACTTGTAATATAATAGTACAAATTAATTGGGCAAATATCGCTGTTGCTTTCGTATAAATGAAGCGGACATAACTGAGTGGCCGCGATCTAATCATGTTTACATAAAGTAAGCCTGCTCCAGAGCAGGTTTACGCTTACGGATCTTTTGCTATGACAGCAAGTCCCGGATGAGCGTCGAAGAACCGAATGATCCAAGATCACACGAAATCGTCAACAATCAAATCCAGCTAACTTAGTTAGCGAGGTACGAAGAACGGACCGCAGGGTTGATGAAGGTTGATGTTTATGTCTTTTATTTAATTCAACTAGCATGTTTCTTGCATCCTAAAACTTCGCTCCAGGTGAGGCTCGAACTCACAACCTCGGCATTGCTCTGCTTCGTACTGTCTTATAAGTACCGCGCGCTAACCGATTGCGCCACTGGAGCTGTTGAGTAAAAGTGTATTACTAAACACTTTAGGGAAAGCCGATTCAAAATGTTTAATTACAGAAATGGGCTATGAAACTTAAATACACAAACTGTAAATTCCAATTTACACATTATTGGAAAATTAGCACCTATGCTACACAGTGTCAGCCTCAACTGAAGATGTACAGCCAAAACTACACCCGTCTTTTACGTTAGCTTTTCACTTTGAACTCTCTTCCAACTGGAATGACTTTTGAATCGTAAACTATGCGCCAGGTGAGCCTTGAACTCACAACCACGGCATTGTTCTGCTTTGTACTGTCTTATAAGTACCGCGCTAACCGATTGCAACAGCTGTTTTAAGAGTGCTTGAATACAGAAGTCCCAACTTCCAAATCTCACTCATTGGAACATCAGCCTGACTTTTAACTTACAGTAAGAGTTTGAATTATTCTCTTATTGGCATGCCTCCATTCAAATGGTAACATTTACATCTTTGATATCAGTCTTTTATCCTAAAACTGTGCTCCAGGTGAGGCTCGAACTCACAACCTCGGCATTGCTCCACTTTGTACTGTCTTATAAGTACCGCGCGCTAACCGATTGCGCCACTGGAGCTCTTGCAGTAAAAGAGTATTACCAAACACTATAGGGAAAGCCAACCCAGAATATTAATTACAGGTCCTTCTCAAAAAATTAGCATATTGTGATAAAGTTCATTATTTTCTGTAATGTACTGATAAACATTAGACTTTCATATATTTTAGATTCATTACACACAACTGAAGTAGTTCAAGCCTTTTATTGTTTTAATATTGATGATTTTGGCATACAGCTCATGAAAACCCAAAATTCCTATCTCAAAAAATTAGCATATCATGAAAAGGTTCTCTAAACGAGCTATTAACCTAATCATCTGAATCAACTAATTAACTCTAAACACATGCAAAAGATTCCTGAGGCTTTTAAAAACTCCCAGCCTGGTTCATTACTCAAAACCGCAATCATGGGTAAGACTGCCGACCTGACTGCTGTCCAGAAGGCCATCATTGACACCCTCAAGCAAGAGGGTAAGACACAGAAAGAAATTTCTGAACGAATAGGCTGTTCCCAGAGTGCTGTATCAAGGCACCTCAGTGGGAAGTCTGTGGGAAGGAAAAAGTGTGGCAGAAAATGCTGCACAACGATAAGAGGTGACCGGACCCTGAGGAAGATTGTGGAGAAGGACCGATTCCAGACCTTGGGGGACCTGCGGAAGCAGTGAACTGAGTCTGGAGTAGAAACATCCAGAGCCACCGTGTACAGGCGCCAGGTCAAGCCACTTTTGAACCAGAAACAGCGGCAGAAGCGCCTGACCTGGGCTACAGAGAAGCAGCACTGGACTGTTGCTCAGTGGTCCAAAGTACTTTTTTCGGATGAAAGCAAATTTTGCATGTCATTCGGAAATCAAGGTGCCAGAGTCTGGAGGAAGACTGGGGAGAGGGAAATGCCAAAATGCCTGAAGTCCAGTGTCAAGTACCCACAGTCAGTGATGGTCTGGGGTGCCATGTCAGCTGCTGGTGTTGGTCCGCTGTGTTTTATCAAGGGCAGGGTCAATGCAGCTAGCTATCAGGAGATTTTGGAGCACTTCATGCTTCCATCTGCTGAAAAGCTTTATGGAGATGAAGATTTCATTTTTCAGCACGACCTGGCACCTGCTCACAGTGCCAAAACCACTGGTAAATGGTTTACTGACCATGGTATTACTGTGCTCAATTGGCCTGCCAACTCTCCTGACCTGAATCCCATAGAGAATCTGTGGGATATTGTGAAGAGAAAGTTGAGAGACGCAAGACCCAACACTCTGGATGGCCGCTATCGAAGCATCCTGGGCCTCCATAACACCTCAGCAGTGCCACAGGCTGATTGCCTCCATGCCACGCCGCATTGAAGCATTCATTTCTGCAAAAGGATTCCTGACCAAGTATTGAGTGCTTAACTGAACATAATTATTTGAAGGTTGACTTTTTGTGTAATAAAAACACTTTTCTTTTATTGGTCGGATGAAATATGCAAATTTTTTGAGATAGGAATTTTGGGTTTTCATGAGCTGTATGCCAAAATCATCAATAATAAAACAATAAAAGGCTTGAACTACTTCAGTTGTGTGCAATGAATCTAAAATATATGAAAGTCTAATGTTTATCAGTACATTACAGAAAATAATGAACTTTATCACAATATGATAATTTTTTGAGAAGGACCTGTATTTTCAGGACAAAGGCCCAGAATCAGGATTGAAATCTACTGATCTAAGGTAGGGGTCTTCAACCCTTCTCCTGAAGAGCTACCTTCCTACAGACTTCAGTTCCAACTTTCCTTCAACACACCAGTCTATAATTATCAATTAGCTGCTTCTAGTGTGTTTGATTAGGGTTGGAGCTGAACTCTGTATTATGATAGCTCTCCAGGAGCAGGGTTGGTAAAGGTTGATGTTTATGTCTTTTATTTCATTTCTACTAGCATGTTTCTTGCATTCTAAAACTTTGCTCCAGGTGAGGCTCGAACTCACAACCTCGGCATTGCTCTGCTTCGTACTGTCTTATAAGTACCGCGCGCTAACCGATTGCGCCACTGGAGCTGCTGAAGAAAAAACATATTAAAAGTGTGCCACTAGAGCAACCAACCCAAAGATGTTTAAATACATAAATGCTTCCAAACTTCCAAATCTCTTTGAAACATTAGCCGATATCCTACAAAGTGTCCACCTCAATTAAAGATTTCCAGTCAATATTAGCCCGACCTTTAACTTAGACAATTAAATTATTTTCTTACTGGAAAGCCTTTATTCAGGTATAGAATCTAAGGGGAATGGTAAAGTTTGCGTCTTTGGTGATATTCTTGTTTCTTCCCAAAACCGTGCTCCAGGTGAGGTTTGAACTCACAACCTCGGCATTGCTCCGCTTCGTACTACTTTATAAGTACCGCGCGCTAACCGATTGCGCCACTGGAGCTGGTGAGGTAATAACGTATAACCAAACACTATTGGTAAAGCCCATTAAAAATGTTCGATTACAGAAATGGACTATGAAGCTTGAATACACTCACATTACTAGAAGATAAGCAAGATTAGACAGCCAAAACTACACCTTTCTTTCACATTGGCTTTAACTTGGAACTCTTTTTCCATCTGAAATGACTTTTGAATCATAAAACCATGCTCCAGGTAAGGCTTCCTTACTGCCTTAGAAGTACCAATTGCGTCACTGGAGCTGCGATGGCAAATATCCACTACCAAACATACATAAAGCCAACCCAAGATGTTCAATTATAGAAATGGATTATGGTGCTTAAATACACAACTTCCAAGTCACATTGTTGGAAGATTAACACCTACAGACTGTCCACTGAGGCTTGAATGCATAACCTCAGCATTTCTCTTCTTTAGAAATTTTTAGAAATAGGCTACTAAGCATGAATACACTTGCCCAAAATCAAGACTTTCTTGATGAAAGATTAGAACACAATTGATTTTGTGCTTTTGAGAGAGACAGGTAGCTATTAACTCACCCAAGACTCCACGCTCCTGTCCAGTCGGCCGTGCCCCAAGGGTTCCTCATCCGGACCATGTACAAACGAGTCTCTGACATACGGAGTTTCTTGACTGCAGTCACACCGTATGCATGACCTTTAATCAATCCACAGTCCAGAACTGATTCTACCTGCTCTCCTTCTGCTGGCTGCAACACAAAAAGAGACAAAGTTGGTACAAAATGAGTGAGGTAAAAATCAGCTTGTGTCATTATTTTTATCAGGACACACTGAGCAGTTATTATGTGGTATTTGCTTTAGTTAGTTGAATAGACTGTAAAAAATAAAAGTTTTTCCTAAAGATTTCTGACCCGAATGGAACAAGTGATGAGCGCTTTATGGCTGTGTGCGTGTGCTAGTGTCTGGAACAGCATTTTTCTCTGGTCCGTATGCTGGATCAGCTCCTCTTGGTTCAAACTCAATGGTTCAGAGACGCCGCCAGTAAAATCAACTAGGGCTTCGGCTGTATTACCTCCCTCTAAAGCCTCATAACACCCATTTAGCCTAAAAAGGCAGAGAGAGACACAAAAGAGCTTGTTCTACCTTTCCAGACAACGGCATAATTTATTGAAATGATTCTGTCTTATTTAACAAGCATCTCACTTGGCATAAGCTTTCTCCAACAAAGCGCTCCAGAATTCCCGTGGAGTTGCAGAACGACAGAAGAACAGCGTACCATCCTCACTAACTGGTAAACGGTCATCGACCACAACATCTGTCCACTGGCCCAGTCGCCAAAAACGGAAGTGAAAAATTCCAGCATACCGATCCGGGTGCTTTGGGTGCCACTCCTGTTCAGCATGGTCTGGGATCACCTGAATAAGTGACAATTAAAAAGTAAGGAGAAAGAGAGAACAGGAGTGAAATCTTGATAAATGAGCAATTTAAACCCATATACCCCACTATTCAAATGTTTGGGGTCGGTAAGATTTTTTAATGTTTCTCCAATTATTTAATCACAAATACAGTAAAAACAGATATATTGGGAATATTGTGAATAGATATTATTATATTTAAATGAACTCTTTTACCATTTTAATATATTTTAAAATGTAATTTATTTCTGTGATGGGATTTACTTGAAATAAAAATATTTTGTAATATTTCAAATGTCTTCATTGTCACTTTTGATCAATTTAATGCATCCTTGTTGAATAAAAGTATTAAAGAGATAGTTCACCCAAAAATGAAAATTCTGTCATTAATTACTCACCCTCACATCATTCAAAACCCATAAGAGCTTCTTTCATCTTCGGAACACAAATAAAGATATTTTTGATGAAATCCGAGAGCTATCTGACCCTGCATAGGCAGCAATGGTACTACTATGTTCAAGGCCCAGAAAGGTAGTAAGGACATCATTATAATAGTCCATGTGACATCAATGGTTCAACCTTAATTTTACGAAGCTATGAGAATACTTTTTGTGCGCAAAGAAAACAAAATTAATGACTTTATTTAACAATTTCTTCTCTTTTGTGTCCATCTATGCCACACATTCACAAGAGTATCCCCAGTGCATCCCAGCAGGCACCAGACGTCAATATAATGTCAGGTTGATGCTGGACCCCAACGTCAGAGAGACGTTGTATTTTGGTTCAGAATGAAAAGTGGGAAAAGTGACGTTGACTTAATGTCGGATTTTGGTTACCCAACCAAAAAGCATATCAATGTCAGCTGATGTCAGCATTGGACATCAAACCGTGGCATTAGATGTTAAATTGACATAGAATTTTGATCACCTGACGTTGCAATCAAATATCAACATCTTATGACACTGTGTGCCTGAACGTGTCAGTTACGTTGCTGTCTATGCAGGGTCAGAAAGCTCTTAAATGTAAAATGCAAAAATATCTTAATTTGTGTTCTGAAGATGAACGGAGGCCTTACAGGTTTAGAATGACATAAGGGTGAGTAACTAATGACAGAATTTTCATTTTTGAGTTTACTATCACTTTAACTTCTTTTTAAAAATCTTACAACCTTCAAACTAAATATATATAATTTATATATTCTGACCTTCTTCCAGAGGGAGGATTCTGCTGCCAAACATGATGTGGCTGCCACCATCCAGCAGTTACCCAGACTGCCCTGGTGCAGATCCCTTGTGCTGATTCCATCTACAAATAGCCGAGGGTCTTTACACAGTTCCTGGGTGTAAGACAGAAGACTCTTAAATAGTTTGTATGTGTTTATGGTTACATTTACCTATTTCATCAAAGAAACATTTCATAATAATATAACCTTATTAACCTCAAAAGTAAATAAGAAGAAAATCAGAATAGATAAAAAAAATTAATTAACAACAAACATATAAAAAAACAGTGCATTAATGAATTTTAGATTAATTTTAATGATTTAATCAGTATATCTCATGTAAATGTAGCATATTCTGTTGGTAATCTCTCTCATCTGAAGCCATACACACAACACACACACTCTTCGGGGAATCAGGTTACAGACGCCTTGCAGCCGTCAGAAAGGCCTTTAATTAAACATATCTCTTATGCTGCTGACAGTGCAGCCACATTTAGAATAACAAGAGTCACCAGGATAGATGAACTCACTGATACTAGAGGGTCAGAAACTACTGGCTTGCCACCAGACCTAGTGTACAGTAACATCAGACTGTACTGTACTTAGGGAGCAAACTCTTTTACAGAAAAGAAATACTTTCTTTTAATATATTTTTTACATTATTGTGGTGTGATAACCTTTAGCACCAACAAAATCTTTAAGGCCATCTACATGACAATATACACCTAAAAATTGACTATAAGCACATAAACACATTTGTGACCCTGGACCACAAAACCAGTCATAAGGTTAAATTTTACAAAACTGAGATGTATACATCATATGAAAGCTAAACAAATAAGTGTTCTATTGATGTATGGTTTGTTAGGATAGGACAATATTTGGCCGAGATACAACTATTTGAAAATCTGGAATCTGAGGGTGCAAAAAAATCTAAATGCTGAGAAAATCACCTTTAAAGTTCTTCAAATTAGGTTCTTAACAATGCATATTATTAATCAAAAATTACATTTTGATATATTTATAGTAGGGATTTTACAAAAAATCTTCATGGAACATGATCTTTACTTAATTTCCTAATGATTTTTGGCATAAAAGAAAAATCAATAATTTTGACCCATACAATATATTTTTGGCTATTGCTACAAATATACCCCAGCCACTTAAGACTGGTTTTGTGGTCCAGGGTCACATTTAGCAACAGTCCACTGTCAGTTTCTCTTACCCTGGGTCTCTTCCACGTCAGTCCTGGAGGGGGCGTCCTTTTGTAGAACAGTGACTCAGCTGAAGGAGGAAAGAATGGATCTTGGAACAGAGCTCCTCGCCTCAGACATGATCTCTTTAGCTTATGATAACACTGACTTTGAAACTTGCACACTTTCTCAGGCATACTGCAAAGGGGGGGAAGCAGAAAGAAGCTGGGGGAAGATGAGAGAAAGGGAAAATATAGAAGAAAGAAGAGAAGGGGTAGACAAAAATTTAGATTTTTTTTAAATCAACCCATGTTCACTTATTATCTTAGTATAATAAGTAAAATAATACATTTAAATAAAGTAACATAACATAAAAAATACCTAAGTGCAAGTGATATTTATTCATTTTTTAATATCCTATTTCTGTTGAAGTGATGCTTTTATCATATACAGCAGTAACAGCCGGCTGTAACCTCGAGTTTAGCTTTAGTTTCAGGGATGATTGGGTAACGGTGTTTTTGCAGACGGTGTAGTTTCCCTTGGAAATGGAGAAGGGTTAGACATGCCCTGGAGAGGTTAATGTGTCAGGAGTCCCTTTGCACGTAAAAACATCAAAATAAAATATGTTTAGAGGGAAAGTTGTTTGGGATCATGGTTTAAGAGTGATTGGATATCTCATATTAAAGTCAAGGCTCTAAGTGAAGTGTGTGTTTTTGTGTGCATGAGAGACAGTATGTGTGTGTGGGAAGGGATATGATTTAGGGGGACATTTTAGCTATTGGGGTTCTGGCAAGGGGCACGGGGAGGCCAGGGGCCAACTAAGTGTGCTGGTATATGAGCCACCTATGAGTGTTTGTAAGTTTGCGTTAGTGCTTGTGTATGTGTGTGTAGTCTGGATCCAAGTTGTGTTCAAATACCGGACAGGCCAACACTAGCACTGCACTCTTGACTTACCTCACTGAGGAAAACACACTAAATGGATCACAGTTTAGCAAACGCAAAACACCCAGCACAGAACATGGTAAATTAAACATAGTTTGTTCTCTTTAATTTATATAATTTAATTAGAAAACATGAAATTATAATTTAATGTTTTATATTAGTAATATACAACACAGATTACTTCTGAATAAAATGAATATACGCTACCAGTAAAAGTTTTGGAACAGTAAGATTTTTAATGTTTTTAAAGTCTCTTCTGCTCACCAAGCCTGTATTTATTTGATCCAAAGTACTGCAAAAATAGTACAATTTTGAAATATTTGTACTATTTAAAATAACTATTTTCTATTTGAATACATTTTAAAATTGTATTTATTCCTGTGATTTCAAATCTGAAATTTTAGAATCATTACTCTAGTCTCGTGATCCTACAGAAACATTCTAATATAGCAATTATTCTGATTTGCTGCTGAAAAACATTTATTTATTATAATTATGTTGAAGAAATCTGAGTTGAATTTTTTTCAGGTTTCTTTGATGAATAGAAAGTTTAGAAGAACGGCATCTGAAATAGAAATCTTCTGTAACATTATAAATGTCTTAATCAATACTTTTAATCAAATTAAAGCATCCTTGCTAAATAAAATAATCGATTTCTATAATTTCTTATAATGTTACAAAAGCTTTTTTATTTCAGGTAAATGATCTTTGGATCTTTCAGTTCATCAAAGAATCCTGAAAAAATGTCCTGAAAGAATGATTTCTGAAGGATCATGTGACACTGAAGACTGGAGTAATAATGCTGAAAATGTAGCTTTGATCACAGGAATAAATTACATTTTAAAATATATTAAAATAGAAAACAGCTATTTTAAGTACTAAAAATATTTCGAATTTTTAATATTTTTGCTGTACTTTGAATCAAAAAAATGCAGGCTTGGTATGACTACTTTGTCTTACTGTTCAAAACCTTTTGACTGGTAGTGTATTTGTGTATTTTAATTAATAGCAAATCAAAAAAGAACAATTTCAGGAATAAAATTACTATAAATATTTTATAGAATAGTTATTCATATAATATTTTATATTAATATTTTGTGGACCAACTTTCAGCACATACTGTTCAGGTTTGATTTTGGCTTTTTTGTCTATGCAGATTTGCACCACAGGCTGTTCTGTTTAGTCAGATAACACTGATGCACTGCAATTTTCAAAATCTGTCACAGATCATCAGTTGGCAGAGATCAGGGTTTTGACTGGCCCACTGCTGAACATTTACCTTTTTGTTCTAAAGCTATTTCGATGTAAATTTGAGTCTGCGTTTGGTATTAACCTCCTGGTAAAATTTGCACCGCTTGTTCCTGCCTCTACTAAAAAAGCCCTAAAGCATCTACTATGCATCACCATAGGTGTTTTTCTTTCTTTTTGAGGAGTGGGCAAGGCTTGACTTACACATATGTCTTTGAATTATGACTAACAAGCAACTTGACCAGAAAATTCTCTGGACACATTTTCACCTTTAACCAGAATAATTATGCTTGACAGTGGAGTTGTCAGGAAATGGTAGTTATTTTAATGATTCACATATGGAGGACAATTGTAAGGCAATTGTGTCCTTGTTAGAGCAATTGTTTTTCATCTGTGTAACCCTACAACTTCTACAGCAGGACTGAATCTTTCTGCAAACACCTTGTTTCAGAATATCTGCAAACCTGAAACAACACCACAGTGGAATAAATGTCATGTTTCAATTCTAAATCATTAAAATAGCATAAAGAATGTAATTTCAATAACATTGGTAAGTAAGAAAACTACTTAAAGGTCTGAATACTTTTGCAGTGCAACATATAATCCATATAAACAATGTTGCCATGAATTCGTAGAGTCACATCACCATTTGTGACCCTGGACCACTAAACTAGTCATAATTCAATTTTTTTTAATTTAAATGTATACATCTACTGAAAGCTAAATAAATAAGCTTTATAATGATGCATGGTTTGTTAGGATAGGATCATATTTGGCCAGCTATTTGAAAATCTGGAAAAAAAATCGCCTTTAAAGTTGTCCAAATGAAGTTCTTAGCAATGCCTATTACTAATCAAAAAGTTTTTATATATTGACTGTAGGACATTTACAAAATATCTTCATGGAACATGATCTTTACTTAATACCCTATAATGATTTTAGCATAAAAGAAAAATCGATAATTTTGTCCCATACAATGTATTTTTGGCTGGTGTTACAAATATACCCATGCTACTTAAGTTCTTAAGGGTACATAAGGGTCACATTTAAGCTTTTCCTCCAAATTATATTAGCATTTAAAATGATAATATCATTTAAAATTTCCTTGTTGTGCATTCTGACTTGATAAGGTGAGCACTTGGAAATAAATTTTACATGGTAATATAATTTAATGGAATCAATTTTAAGTATTAAACAGTTAAAAATAATAACATAAAACATTATATTTTTAATATATTAATATTAAAATAAGAAAAATCACAATTTAATGTGGCAAACATTAATAATCCCAGTATATAATAAATATACAATAAAACCACTGTATGAATTAACAATGAAAAATTTATGTTGAAGACTAAATTCAAACCCACTAACAAAGAGATACTACACTTACCTGTTCCTCACCTTTGTTTTTTTTTGTTTTGCTTTGCCTTGGCGTAAAATGTTCCTTGTGCCAATGTATCCTTAAGGTATTTTCAGGTAAGCCAGTTATTTGGAGTGTATATATACAGGATGAAACGTATAAGACTTCGGCCATCAGTCATTTTGCAGTTGAGTGTCCATGTGTCTAATATAACAGGATCAGCGTAGCAGGTGTTCCCTTTCTGTTTGACGTCGCTCTGACAACCTGGTTTTGTCGGTGGACCAGGTATGGGTATCCTTGGGTCTGCTAAATAGGTAAATACTCTGTCATTCATTTGCATATTCAATATACTATTTCATTAATCTTCATAACATGTAATGTTGTATATGTCAAGTGCGTTTACATCTGTGTGTGTCTACCTGCACGAGGACCGTTATCTGTTCGGGGATGTAACTCCATCCGTCCAGCCAGTCTAGCTGAAAACACAGTGACATAACAAACAATTACTGATACTGAGACAAGTGTGTGCACACATATACACACAAAACACCCTATCAGCTTGCAATGAAAGAAAAGGTTTTTATAAAGCTGAGAAGGGCCACTTGCCTACATTTGTTTACCCCAAAATGTATAAACAGTGCAATAACTCATTTAAATGACTCATTTGCTTTTGTTCCATCTAATTGCATATGTCCTTTTTAATAAAGTGTATTTCTTCACGCCCTCTGCCTGACCCTGAAACCTCAGATGAATCTCTCTGCCACCTGTCTCCCTCATCGCTGTTTTCCTGTGTCTCTCACTCTTACATTAACACATGAGGCTATCCCTCTTTTCCAAATCCCTTAATTAGACATGCAGCCCCCATGCCGCATGATCACCCACAGTCTCACTCACGATCTGGCCTTCTTGTTCACTCTGGGTATTCCCAAGTTCTCACGTAGTACTTATCCCAGTCGTCTCTCTGGATTTGTCATCTCTCTCATTATTCTCTCTCCTTCGCTTTTCAACCCCCTCCCTCTGGCACCCACCAGAAGTTTCATCATATCATATTGGCTGTCAATAAACACGTGGCACTGACACCTGAATCCTCAAGACGGCCCAGAGCCGGGTAATGCACCCTTACACCCCTCTGAAGGCACACAAGCTTCAATACCAACAGCTAAACTCTTACTTGAGAATCATTAATACAAATAAACGATTGCCAAGAAACTATTGCCAAATGGCTTTTACAGATGACATAATGGTTTGTAAACTGAGTGCCAGCCAGTTGATTTAATGCAATCTACATGTCGCCATTATAAATACGCATCTAAATTTTAAACCTGTTCAACTCACTCAAGGTGGGACAATAGATTAAAAAGATATTGCTTCTGCCAAAATGTCATATGATTAATGCTCCATAGTTATCAATAGTCTCTAGCTAGAGCATAGGTGTGAGTTGACCTTTACGTTATTGGCTATACACACACACACACACACACACACACACACACACACACACACACACACACACACACACACATGTTGGGTTTACATGTTTTATGGGGACATTCCATAGGCGTAATGGTTTTTATACTGTACAAACCGTACTTTCTATTGCCCTACACCTACCCTACACCTAAACCTAGCCCTCACAGGAGATTGTGCACACTTTTACTTCCTCAAAAAAACTCATTGTGCATGATTTATAAGCCTGTTTCCTCATGGGGACCTGAGAAATGTCCCCACAAGGTCAAAATCTACTGGTATTCCTATCCTTGTGGGGACATTTGGTCCCCACAACGTGATGAATACCAGGTGCACACATCCACACACACACACACACACACACACACACACACACACACACATATCTATTTTCTAAAAGTTTTCATTTAATGCTCAGCTGAATCGCAGACACACGTGTTAATTATTTGACCAAAATAGGAGGGATCATACAAAATGCGTGTTATTTTTTATTTAGTACTGACCTAAATAAAATATTTCACATAAAAGATGTTTACATATAGTCGACAAGAGAAAAATAATAGTTGAATTTATAAAAATTACCCCATTCAAAAGTTTTCATTCGCTTGATTCTTAATATTGTGTTGTTACCTGAATGATCCATAACCATTTTTTTTTTTGTGAAAGTTGTTCATGAGTCCCTTGCCCTGAAAAGTTAAATTGCCTGCAGTTCTTCAGAACAATCCTTCAGGTCCAACAAATTCTTTTCTTTTTGGTTTTTTAGCTTTTTTGTGTATTTGAACCCTATCCAACAATGACTGTATGATACTGAGATCCATCTTTTGACGGTGAGGACAATTGAGGGACTCATATGCAACTATTACAGAAGGTTCAAATGCTCACTGATGCTCCAGAAGGAAAAACAATGCATTAAGTGCCAGATGTGTAAACGTTGAACAGAATGAAGACATTTTTCTTATTTTGCCTAAATAAGAAATAAATGAAAAACATTTAGTACTGCCCTTCAGAAGCTACTTAAAGTTTCCCAGAGGACAAAATAAGTTACATTTACCCTGATCCTTAAATTCAAAAAGTTTTATTAATGTTGGTGTTTCCTTCTGAAGCATCAGTGAGCGTTTGCACCTTCCGTAATAGTTGAGTCCCTCAGTTGTCCTCAGTGTGAAAAGATGGATCTCAAAATCACACAGTCATTGTTGGAAAGCTAAGAATTTGTGGGACCTGAAGGATTTTTCTGAAGAACAGCGGGCAGTATATCTGTTCAGGACATACAAAGAACTCATGAACTAAAAAAATAAACAGCTGTGGATCAATAACAACACAGTATTAACAATCAAGCGTATGTAAACTTTTGAATGGGGTCTTTTTTGTGAATTCAACTATTTTCTCCTGTGGACTATATGTAAACAAGTGTGAAGTACCTAATTCAGGTCAGTACTGAATAAAAATAGCATGCGTTTTGTATGATCTTTCTTATTTTGGTAAAATAATTAACATTGACATATTAAGAGTATGTAAACTTTTGATCTCATCTGTAGAAACATTGAACATACATTAAGAAATTAAGGATGTGTCTGTAATACGGTGCCTGAACCCTCACGAAAATTAACAATGGATTTACTACAAATAAAACCAAAAAACACGGTTACTCTACTATAGTTAAACCATGTTAATAATTTAATCATGGTATTTGTAGTAAAACTGTGGTTATAAAAAATGCAAACAATATGCAAAAAAAAAACTTGGGTTACTACACTTTTACTACAATAAAACCATTAATTTTCGTAAGAGAAGCGATTATTGCATTGTCTCTGTGTATCCTAAGAATGTATGTTAATGGATGAATGCACTCATTTCACAATCTTCCGTTTGTCTTGCGTCTTAGATTTTCTTTATTTTGAAGAGTAAACATTCATGATACTTTTCTTTTAAATCTTTTCGGGGGAGAACTAAACTCAACGATTTGTGCTTTCGATTAGCTATGCCTCAATCGATAACGCGTTTTCTGTTTGCCATTTCTTACCGTCGGCTTTGGCAATGCGCATGCTCCGTTCCACTAGTCTGAACCATTCTCAAAAATGTCGATGTGGCTTTAATGTTAACTGTTGATTCCAAGTTTGTAAACAAAGGTCACTATGGGAATATTTGCCATTTTCTTTGTTTGTATGTTCAGCCTCGTCTTGGCAAACCAAGAGGAGCGACTACCAAATAAATGCGAGGGTAAGAAACAAAAAGTGTCCTCCTTTCGTTTGCCCTTAAGGTGTTGAATGTAAATCTTTTTTGTTTTTCAACTATCCTATAATTAATATAAAATATCCCCTAGTGCATAGTTTGCTTAAGTACTTCTGCGTGCATGTGTAAGTTATTCAGTCGAAACGAAACTTAAATCGTTTTTTTATTAACCCCTTATATAGTTTGTAAATTACTGACGGTGGAGTTGCAGGACGCCTTGGAAAAAACTGGCCGCTCGAAGGAAGTTCTAGAGCTGGGAGAAGTTTTGGACACTGGCAAGCGCAGGCGCAAAATCAAATACAACACTTCGTAAGTAGTAATGACACACTGATATTTCAGCTCTGTCCCTATGAGAAAGCTTAAAAACAGTATTGATGACAGTATTGTCAGTTTTGATAGTAAAGACAGTATTGATGTTCTCCCTCCTCTTGCTATTATTACAATTTATTTCCAGAGAGACACGACTCACTGAGGCCATGGACAACATCTGTGAAAGAATTCTGCAGTATAAAGTCCATGCTGAGAGACCAGGGAGCCTTCGCTATGCCAAGGTATTGAGCTCACCTTAGCAGTTTTTCCCAGCCCTTAGTTGCAAGAAATTCAGTCAGTCCTCATTTAAAGAGATACTTGTGTGTGCATGTTATGTGCAGAATGAATAATTTTAGACTGTTGTGTTGGTCAGGGCACAAGTCAAACCATGAACACACTAATGAACCTGGTTGATAAGGGAGTGAAGGTAGAGCTGGGTATCCCTTATGAACTGTGGGATGAACCATCAGTGGAAGTGGCAGACTTGAAAAGACAGGTAATACACGTTCACTAACAAAGAGCGAGCCGTAGGTGATGTAATTGGATCATCTTCTTAAAGTATACAGTGGTGACCAAAATTATTAGAACACTAGTATTTTCAACCGGATAAAAGTGGTTTTAAGTCCATTTTGTCTGTCTTTCGCTGTAGTGTGTCAGTAGGAAATATCAGTTTACATTTCTAAACATTAATTCTGCTATTTATTGTAATAATCCAGTGACATTTTAGTTTGCACAAGGAGTCTGACAACAGCCAGTGCTCCACACAGAGATCTGATGTTATCATCAACCAGTGTGTCTGGAATTAAATGAAGAAACAGGACAAACTGAGGCAGACTAAATCCAGAAGAACTGTGGCAACATCTCCAAGATGCTTAAAGAAACCTACCTACAAAGCTACCTAAAAAACTATGCGCAACTGCACCTAGGGCAAAAGCTGCTTCAAACACAAAGGATGGTCACACCAGATGTTAATTTAATTCAGTTAATAGAAGTTAATTGATAAAGAAAATCTATTTATGACATTATTTTTGACCACATCCTCATTTTACAGCATTTTTACACAAGTGCATAAACTTTTAACAGTACTGTAGCTTTGCAGGTAGGTTTCTTGAAGAATCTTGGAACGTTGCCACAGTTCTTCTGGATTTAGTCTGTATCAGTTTGTTCTTTTCCTTCATGTCATTTCAGACTGACTAGATGATGTGAGATCAGACTCCTTGTGCAAACATAAATGTCACTAGATTATTACAATTAATGGCAAAATAACTGACTTAAAACCATTTTTAGATGGTGAAAATACAAGTGTTCAATAATTTTGGTCACCACTGTATGTGTTATTGTTATTGATTAATAATGATGTTTCAAGACCTGGACTGTCGGTTTGTAGGTATCAATGTTAAAAAAAAAAAAAAAA
>NC_133363.1:51167357-51192929 GCF_049309525.1 Garra rufa
TTTAGTAAAAAATCTTATTAAAAGTCATATTTGTTTTTAGTTTAAACCACTAAAGTCTTTAAATTAAAGCCCCAAAGCATGCTGGGCAATTAGTAGCATCACATGTTAGGACTTGCGGTGCATCCTAAATCGCGTACCAAGTACTTACTTGACGGTTAAAAAAGTATGCTCTATACAGTATGAATATGGGTAATGTGAAAGAAATTTGGACATCTGCCATGTTGTTACTATCATGTGACCTACCAGCATAAGTTGTGTCACTTTACTGCCATTAGGATAGAAAAGAGTCCATTGACTGTGCACTTCAGAATCAAGGCGAAAGCATCTGAGTACTTTTCGCCAACTGTATTTTGAATACTATAAATTCAGACATACTATTCTTTTAGCATAGGAGAGAGTGGGGTAAGTTGAACCACCCATCATTTCTGGCAGACTGGTAAAAAGATAAAAACATGGGAGGAGTGAAAGGCATCTATTTACTATAAAACAAGTTAGATTTTAGCATAACAGATGTAATGGCTGTTATGTCATCAAAATCATCATAAAATATTTATGATGCATATAGGTGATTTAGAAACATATAAATCCTAGCAAATCATTTAGCTAAATATTGGTAAGCTAGCTATTTTTTTCAAAAAAAAATGGCAACTATTGGACAAAGTGAGCCAAATGCTATGGAGTAAATTAAGCCAGCATTTTAATTTACCCCACCATAAGGCACTGAAGTTAAGTTAAATTTCTCAAGCATAAACTGGTAATTTAATGTGATATTATGCAACTGGTTTAGTTTATCATATATATATATATATATATATATATATATATATATATATATATATATATATATATATATTATTTGTAGTTTATTTGTTTATTTGATAGGGACAGTGAAAGTACATCAAATACTTCTCTGAACCGGAAGATGCTTTTCATCACATTATAACCATATTTTTTCCTGTAGTCTCTAAAGGCCTGTTCAGCATTACAGAAAAGCTAACATGCCAAGAATCGTTTGACTAAAATGTTTATTAGTTTCAGTGACATTTATTCCTTCATTCTAATCGAGTTTTTGTTTATTTTACTCAAAAAGCTCTCTGTTTAGTCTGGGAAGGTTACAACTTTGGTGTTCAAAATATTGTTTCAGAAATGCAAACAATTAAAGATCAAAATTTAAACTTTGTTTGGTTGGTTTTATGTTGTTTAAATTAGCTTCAAGAAAAGAAATATGACTGTTTGTAAAAAGAAATTTGATTATTCATTTCTGTTTTTAAAAGAGGTCAGATTCAGATCACATTTAGTTAGATAGTTTACACCCAGATGGTGCATCTTACTACCCACTGTCTCAGATCAACTTACCCCTAACCTGGGGCAAATTGAGCCACAGGGACACCTTTTTAATAAGATGCCATATTTTTAGAACCTTTTGTCATAGATACAATTTGCTAATTTAAAATTATAGGAAATATCCTGAAATTACTTTAGCTACTCTCATTGTACTTCTGCCTCATTTTCCCTTATCTTGAGAACCACATAATTAAAAAACGCCTCATTTAAGTCATAAGACGTTGACATTCGGTTAAATTTCACTTGCAACATCAAGTGACCAAATTGAATGTCAATTCAATTAATGTAATTAATTCAATGTCAAATATCGACGTCAACTGCCATCAGCAAAAATCCAACATTAAGTCAACGACAAATTGACATCAAAAACTGACATCAACCCGATTTTATTCTATTCTATTTTATTCTATTATTATTCTATTCAAATAAATGTTTAGCATATTAGAAAAAATCCCATAAAGAAGTTCCATTTTTGTATTGGAATTCAAATTTCACTCCTTTCATTACTATTTTTTTTATACTCTATCTGCCCTCATCATTGTCTGTTTCTCTCTTTCCCAGCATGTGAATGTAATGGTCACTCTACTAAGTGTAGGTTCAGTATGGCCATGTATCAGCAGTCTGGTCGAGTCAGTGGAGGCATTTGTTTGAAGTGCCGGCACCACACGACGGGACGCCACTGCCAGTTCTGCCAGAACGGATATATGCGAGACCACAGCAAACCGCTCAGCCACCGAAAGGCCTGCCAGCGTCAGTAACAATTGATTTGCCTGTGTGTTTTATGTGAAAATCATGTTTAAGCTGATATATACGTGAGTGAATCATTCTTGCCGTTCCACAAGTGAAAAGAAAAACATGTTTTTTTTTTTGGCTTTGCCATCTGTGGGGTCTGAGGTGTGTGAAAGGCAGCATAGTCTGTGTCTATGTTATGGCTACACTATGAGTGATGGAATGTGCACTGACACTTGCCCTCTGACTGCTCTCATATCTATGGCATGCTCACGGAGCATTTTAGTCAATGTCCCAATATAACAGCAGTTTACGCGGCGTGCTTGTGCATGCATATCACACATCAATGCTTATTTGTAATTTAGTGTGCAAGTTCTTAAAATGTATACAAAACCTAAATTATGTCTCGAAAATACCATTAAATCTCTGCTAACACCTAAATATTTGAATTAGGTAGTAGAATTAATTAAAAATTTTGAAACTGAAAGATTTAGAACTTGTTAATGTTAAAACAGACCTGACTTTTTAAGGGCGTATAAATGTTTGGAGGATAGTTGGAGTTTTGTTTGGATGAAGAAAGCTTGAGCAGAAGCAGAGAAGCAGATCTTTCCTCTCAGTGGTCTCCCAGCCATCACACACATGTTTTATGGGGGAAATCTTGCTCAGAGGTCAATGAGACTTGAATTACAACCGAAGACATGAACCACAGCTGCCTTGTTCTGTGTTGCATTACTCGTCATTTCCCTTCATGTGTCTAAACCTGCTCTCACACTAATACCCTTAGTCTCACTATAATTCTCCTCTCTCTTCCTTCCATTTTTTTCCCTGCATCTTCTTTCCACATTTCCTATTTTTTATCTACGCTTTAATCCTTTCATTTTCTATTTTGTTTCCCTCAGCATGCCAGTGTCACCCCATGGGTGCAGTGGGCCGCTGGTGTAACCAGTCCACAGGGCAGTGTTTGTGTAGAGAAGGAGTCACAGGACAGAGGTGTAACCGTTGTGCCCCAGGGTACAAGCAAGGCCATTCCCCACTCCGGCCATGTATCCGTAAGTATCACACTTTGCATTACTAATTTGACTAGATTCTGTTTATGTTTACAGTAATTACTGATAAAATAGCTATAGGATTAATGATACCCCCACCTAGTTTCAAATTTTAGTCATTACATGCACAGTTTTAATCATGCTACAGCGTGTTTTGCCTTGGTATGCTATAGTTTTGATTTGCATGACAAAATCTATTATTTAATATTTGATGGATAAAATACATATTGCACAAAGGTCTCTGTCTTTCAGATCATGCGTTGGGGAGTAACTAGTTAAATGTAATTGATTTACATAGTTTAATTACAAAATAAATGTAATCTGTTACAGTTAGTGAGAATAAGTGTGTAATTAAATTACAGTTACTTTTAAAAATGTTTACAAAACGATTACAAAAGGGGTTACATCTGAATATTTTTACACACACAGTTTTGATTGATTTCTTTCCAAAACTGCATTGACTGCTCTAAAATATGAGACACCATATGTGAGTTTAGGACACATATTTATTTGATAACTGTTTTATTTCCTATTTTTGGGTTTGTGTAGATGCTTTATTTTTTAAATTAACTTTTCTTTTCCAAGGCATTTTTTTATGTTTCCTGTTATAACTATGAAAAGATTTGATTTAAAAAACAGTATAATAGCTATTAAACTATATCTTGTTATGATTTTAAATCTTAAAATTTCAAATTAAATTATTTTTAATTCTAGTGATGAAGCCTGACAGTAATCAGTGTTATTTCAAAATGACACTAGTATGATTTCTGTCTGATTAAAGTGATTAAATCGTTTTAGAACAGATTTTAAATTCTTCAAGTAAATGTAAACAAAGCTTTAAGTTGATAGTAAACTTTTTGTTTTTATTAAATACATGAAACGTTATTACTCAAATTTCATGAATCTGAGTAAATGTTTTATAAACATTTATAAAGTTTCCAAGGTTTACATTCATTTTATAAAGTTTGTGTCTACCTATCACTGAATTGTATAAATTATAGGCTATATCGGTCGGTGTTCAATAGTGTTCAAAAGTGACAGTGAAGATGTTATGTTACATTAAAAATCCTGAAAAAATGTTTCCACAAAAAAATATTAAGCAGCACAACTGTGTTCAACACTGATAATAATAACACTGATAATAAAAATTATGATTTCTGAGGTGTCATGTGACACTAAAAACCAAAGTAATGGCTGCTGAAAATTCAGCTTTGGCATCACAGGAATAAATTGCATTTTAAAATGTATTTAAATAGTAAAAAACTGTAATAATATTTCATAATATTTTGGATTTTACTGTATTTTTGATTAAATAAATGCAGCCTTGAGCATAAGAAATTTCTTCTGAAAACATTAAAAACTCTTAACTGGCCCCAAACATGTTTAGTCATTGTTGGAGACCTCCTATTGTGTTTTTTCTTAAAAATAAAGGTGCTTTAAAAGGTTTTTCACAGCGATGCCATAGAAGAACCATTTTTGGTTCCACAACTTCACCACAAAGAACTTTTTGTGAAACAAGGTTCTTTATGGAACCTTTTAAACAAAAAAGGTTCTTTTATGGCATCATGAAGCACCTTTCTTTTTAAGAGTGTATGTTTCACCTCAACTGCCCTTGGCCCAATTAAACGTCTTAGTTTATTAACTCCAACCTGAGTATCATTGTCACTTTGCAAACTACTGTTTGTTTATGAAGGATTTAGTAAAAGCCGCTATCTGAAACTCTAACACCTTCCCCTCATTCCTGTGAATAACTGGTTCCATACAAAGTCCCGAAAGTTCTCAGGTGGTGCCACTTGGCTTTCATCAACATTACAATCAGCTTTCCTGGATTTCTGGGTGCTTCATTTTCATTACGTGATAATCCAATGAGTATTGCTGCGTTGTTATATCTCAAAGTTCACAGAACGGCGCAAGCCTCAGGGAGAAGGATGACACGGTATGGCGAACAGCACCTGTCGCGGTGCACAACCAGACCCGTTTCCCTCCCAGCACGACAGACGCATAATTCTTCACGGGTTACGGCTGAGTGATAGAAGAGCTTGTTTGTTGTTCTACATGGATCGTCTCAACATGGATATTTATAGCGTGAGCTCCCGTCTTTCCTGCACCAAAGGCGAGCCGCAGCTAAAAACATAACCAGCACCCGAGGACCGTTTGCCACCTCTCATGGAGCAGGAAACGCAGCCGTCGTTTATCACAGGGAAAGTGACCCAGATATTATTAGCACCTGAAGATTTGTGGCGTTTTTATTTTGGATAACACTGACCAGGAAGTCTCATGTTATCCACATTAAACTCTATCTATACACCACATCCTTTAAAGCAAATAGATTTCTTCAGATCTACATTTGCCAGCTCTTGCCTACTAAATACCTCTGGGGCTAAAAACACTAAAATGAATTTGAAGCGGTTTGACGTTTGATATGAGTTATTGCTGAGGTACTTTAGAGTTTGGGGGGGGTTGGAAAAGGAGGATAAGGTGTCAGTGTCCCAGTTGTGTCAGAGATATGGGCAGAAGTACAGAACTCATGGGTAATATATGGTTGACCCGGCGTTGCAGACCTATCATGGGCCGTACGTATGCGTGTTTGACAGAGGGCGTCCTGATAGGTGGCACTATTGACCTTTAAGACCACACACATGCACGGAATTGTCTGGGCTCACACATTGTGACAAAAGTACGCTTGTTTTTAACACAAGCATTCCACATGCACTAAAACACAACAGGGCAAACTGCAGTCACAGCACACACGTCCCCTTTCTCCCTCGCACACTCTCACAAATGGCAAGTATGCCCTAATGAGCCACCGCAGGGATTAGAACGAGTCACCCACAGCGGAGGTGTGAAAAAGAGGAAGGACAAAATGAAAGGCACACAAATAAACTTGTCACTGCTTGCTGTAATTTAATGAGACCCTCGTCCCCCTTTCTCTCTGTCTGTTGTTCATTCAGGTATTCAGGAGGTTGCACCACCCACCCCAGTTTACCAGCCGCAGTACAGCATTGGTAAGCAATTGGTTCTTCCTTATAAACACACAGGCTCCCATGTTTTATAGGGACATTCCGTAGGCATAATGGTTTTTATACTGTATAAATTGTATTGTCTATCACCCTACACCTAATCCTACCCCTTACAGAAAACTTAGCATTTATAGATTTTCAAAAAAACTTCATTTTGTATGATTTATAAGCTTGTTTCCTCATTGGGACCAAAAAATGTCCCCACAACGACAAGAATTTTGGATTTGGCTGTCTTTGTGGGGACATTCAGGACCACACAAATTTTTTTTTTTTTTTGAGCTTTCTGGTTAGATACACTGTTCAGTTGTGAATTGTCATCTTTAAAAAAGAAAAGAGTATTTAATTTATGAATTGTTAAAGGTTTACACACAAAACAAGCAATGACAAGAAACAACACATTAACAATGAAATAATGTTAAAATAAGATGCACTTTCTACATAATTAAGCATATTAAATGTGATTTACTGCCCCCTGGTGGATCAACTTTGTGCTGTAACCTTTTTGCTTTGTTGCCATATTAATATTAAATATATTAAACATTTTAATGATAAAAATGTTTTGATCTTTAGATGCATTGTATAATTTAAAAAGATAATACTATGTATCTTAACAAGCTGCACAATTGGAATTATTCATGTTTGTATAATTAATAGTCTGGGATAACTAATGCACAATATTTTACATTATTTTTTATAATTAATAGAATTTAAATTTGATCAACTTTGCATAATTGATTCAGTTATTTTCATGTTTATTACTGTGAATCTGCTTTTATGTATACAGCACTTATATAAATAAATTTGAGTTGCTAGTATAACAATAATTACAATCATCAAAATATAAACATGAAATAATATAGATTACAGGCTTTCCTATTTTATTTTCACATACAAATAATCTGAATTTATATGCAGAAGGAAGTCTACATCAGCACCTTTTCTTATAACTTCTAATGTATGCTTTCTATATTCAAATCAACATCAGAATCACTCTTTGTCCACTTTCAGGCTTGCTTAAAAATACCTGGAACTGTCTCTGCAATTATTTGAACAACACTTTATGATATCCACTCACATTTACTGAAATTGTAAGAGTTCTATCCTGCTGTTCACTATAGCTCACACCTATACGCTTTATTTTAAAACTACACTACCAGCCAAAGTTTTTGCACAGTAAGAATTTTAATGTTTTTTTGTTTGTTTTAAAGAAGTCTCTTCTGCTCACCAATCCTGCATTTATTTGATCCAAAGGCAGCAAATTTTAATATATTTTTACTATTTAAAAGAACTGTTTTCTATTTGAATATATTTTAAAATGTAATTTTTTTTATGTATTTTTTGCATCATTACTCTAGTCACATGATCCTTTAGAAGTCAATGTAATAATCTGATTTACTGCTCTAAAACATTTATTATTATTATTATTATTATTAAAACAGCTAATTAGAATTTTTTAGGGTTCTTTAATGAATAGAAAGTTCAGAAAAACAGCATTAATATGAAATAGAATTTTTTGTAACATTATAAATGTCTTCATCATCACACTTGATCAATTTAAAACATCCTTGTTAAAATTATTAATTTCTATAATTTCTTTACCAAAAAATATACTGACTCCAAGCTTTTGAATGGTATGTATAATGTTACAAAAGCTTTTAATTTCAGATAAAGGCTGATCTTGAGATCTTTCTATTCATCAAAGAATCCTGAAAAAAATGTACTCAACTGTTTTAAAAAGTGATAATAATAATATAAATAAAATGTTTTTTTGAATAGCAAATCAGCATATTAGAATGACTTCTGAAAGATCATGTGACACTGAAGACTGGAGTAATGATGCTGAAAATGTAGCTTTGACCACAGAAATAAATTACATTTTAAAATATATTCAAATAGAAAACAGTTATTTGAAATATAATAAATAAATATTAAATAAATGCAGGCTTGGTGAGCAGAAAAGACATTCTGAAAAAACTTCTTACTTTTGACTGGTAGTGTATATTATTGTCTTTTGATTCCACTGTGACCCCTAGCCTCTATTCACTCCCTACAACAACCAACTATTGACACCAAACAGAGATAAGACCAAAAAATATATATCCCTTTTTTCTGGGCCTCACATATGAGTCTCAGGTTGACCAAATGAAGTATTTTCCAGGGCGATGCTATCTTGAAATCTGGCCTGTGACCAGCAGACAGTAAAAAAAAAAAAAAAAGAGCAGCTATTTTCTTTCTGAATAAAATGTGTTGTACCATTGACAGCAACTGAATATTGTGCAGTCTGCCATGATTATGGTAATATATACCTGCCGCAGCTGCTTCGCTAATATCTAAAAAAGTGCAGTGCAGTCCATTACTGCTGATTGATTTCACACACATTACTGTGATCTGCACTGAGTAGAAAGGCCAACTCCAGTTCTCTGGAGATTAAACTGCCTTTTACTTTCACTCATGGGCCCCTGTGCTCTATTAAATACTTGAATAGAGATATAGAACAGCCCTTTACTTTACTTTTCTTGGAGGGATTGATACTGGTGGTCTAGATTGTACAAGATAGATTGCAGTATGTGTGTGATTAACCTTTTCACTATTGCTTTTAGTAAATAAAATAAAAATGTTTTTAAGAGTGTGATAATTTTTTTTCCCTCTCTCTCTCCAGGTGACGAATGTCTTTCTTACTGTCCACCTTCCCAAGCAAGAGTCAAAATGAATTTAGAGACATATTGTCTCAAGGACTATGGTAAGTGCTTAACAAAGAAATTTTGTTTATGCCTCAGAATAAAAAAAAGGCAATTGTGTAAGTTAAATTAAGAAATAAACACTATGATATTAAGTCACAATTAAGGTTGTTTTTCTGAAGTAGAAATAAGAATATGAGGGAAATAGTCAAACCCAAATTTCTCCAGACACCTTCAAAATTTCTCACATTATCACAGTTTATTCACTATAGTTTAGAAAATGAAAACTCAGAGTTAAACTGTGTCAGAACAAATTCGTCTTGATAATGTCAGAAAACTATGTAATGGATTACAATCGACCAGAAAATCCGACAACTAAGGTTGAATTAGCAGTTAAAGAAAAAACACTTAAGCACAACATGGTCAGGTCAAAGTGTCTGGATAATTTTTGGTCCCGAATTTGTATCAGTTTTACTGTAGGTCCACTGTATAAGAAAATTATACTTAATAATATTTCATGGTTTACTTTTTGCTATCCTCACTTACATAAATGAACAATAGTGTCCTGCACACACTAGTAAAATATATAAAAAATGATATCTGGTGTCCGAATAATTTAGTTTTGACTGTATACCACTAGTTGAATGTCTATTGTCTAGAATATTTATTATTCTTTCATGTTTTTAAAAGAAGTCTCTTGTGCTCGTCATAAATAAAACCATTTTAAATAAAAAATAAAAAAAACAGTGTAACAGTTTAATATTGTGAAATATTATTACAATTTAATATAATTGTTTTCTGTATTAATATATTTAAAAATATAATTCATTCCTGTGATGGAAAAGCTGAATTGTTAGCAGCCAATACTACAGTTATTAAAAATGGTTCTTATTATCATCAATGTTGAAAACTGTTTTTGCTGTCTAATATTTTTGTGGAAACAATGATAAAAAAAAATTCAGGATTCTTTGATGCATAGAAAATACAGTAAACAACATTTACAGTTATTTAACAGTGTTTTAAATTGTAACAATATTTTAAAACAATACTGTATTTTTGGTCAAATAAATGCTTTTGTGAGAATAAGAGATTTCTTTACATTTACATTATTTTAAACCCTTTACAGAAAAATTACAGAAGTTTGTGATGCATGATGAAGAACCTTAAGCCTGGAATATACTACATGACCACTATAATCTGTACATATTTTAAACTATTAAGCATCATACAGTTGTCAGCTTTGTAAATGGGTACACAAAAAAGGGCATCATAGACTAATCGACTGAGGATCACACACTACCAGACTTTCAAATTATTCTGAACACAACAATCTCACACTAAAACCTGTGCATTGCAGCTAAAAAAGTCAGAATCTTAGCCCATCACATACTATTATGTCAAATCTGTCAACTCTGAAAAACTGCAGACTTGCTTTGACTTTTGTAATGTATTCTAGTCTTTACTCATATTCTCTAACATCCTTATCTGTTTTCTGTCATACTTTTGTTCCAGTGCTGAAGGTGCAAGTCAAAAGTAAGGAACGTTCCGGTCCCTGGTGGCAGTTTTCCATATTGGTGCAGTCAGTTTTTCGCATGGGCTCTTCACATGTAAAGCGAGGCATTCAAGCCCTCTGGGTTCCAGATCGAGACCTAAGCTGTGGTTGCCCTGCACTTCAGATGGGCCGGACCTTCCTCCTGATCGGAGCGGAGGAAAGCGGCCGGAGTTGGGTTCCCGAGGAGAGGCGATTAGTCGCAGACCGCACCACAATGGCTTTACAATGGAGGGAACACTGGAGCCCCAAATTAAGAGGTTTCCGCGGGCAGGACACCCGGGGAAAGTGCCTACAGGGAAACACCACTGCACAGAAACACTCTCACCCAAACTCGTATGAAGAATACACCCCACCACATCTTAACAAACTGCAGTCTGAGCCACACAGACCACATACACATACACACACAGCGCATAAGCAACATCATTTAACCACACAATCTGGAGGATCAGACCTCACACGCACACACAAAAGAGGAGGAACTCAGGACGGACATGGAAAAGACACAGAAACGCACCTTGAGGAAGGCCGTAAGGCTGAAAACATCACTCAGGAAACACAGCAAGTGATGCAGCACACCCAGAATCCTCTTTCAGGTACTTCAAAGACGAGTCAAGCCAGTGAGCATGAGCAGTACCACCCAACAGCATGTCCAACATGGTCTCCTGGGCCACCTGTCTAACAAAATGAGATATGGTGAGTGGGAATATGAAAGAAAGTTAAAGGGATAGTTCACCAAAAAATGACAATTTGCTAAAAAAAAATATGTACTTGCTCTCAGGACATCTAAGATGAAAATGAGTTTGTTTCTTCATTGGAACAGATTTGGAGAAATTTAGCATTACTTGCTCACCAATGGATCCTTTGAAGTGAATGGGTGCCGTCAGAATGAGAGTCCAAACAGCTGATAAAAACAGTAATTCACAAGTAATCCACAAAACTCCAGTCCATCTTGTGAAGTAATAGGCTGCACATTTGTAACTGTTCTGATGAAGAAACAAACTCGTCTACATCTTGGATGACCCAAAGGTGAATACATTTTTAACAAATTTTAATTTTTGATAACTATTCTTTTAAGAAATACATACGGTGAGTTTGAGCTCACACAAATACTTGGCAAGAGATATTTTGGTTGTCTCTAATCTAGGCTGTTTTTTTTTTATACAGAGCCACTCATTTCAATGAATATTCATTTTTCTGTGAGTATGAGAGTATTTTTGTTAAAAAATGTTGTGTTATATATTCATCACCAGATTACAGAGCCATTTGTATTTTTTTTTTTTTTCAGATGAAACATGCAGGTATTTTTCATGCCACATGCTCTGAGAAAGAAATTTTGCACCTTCCGTCCAGGAAGAGATGAGTCTAATGCAAATAATAAAAGGCTGAAAATCACAGTGTTTTACTCAGGATGTTACTTAAATGGCATCCTGTTTAGTCCACAGTATTTAGTCTGACAGTCAGACATGTAAGACTCTTATTGCTGGATTGTAAGAGGCACATTGTTTTCAGATCAGCAGCTGACAAATCTTATCCAGTCTGGTCTCCATCATTGACAGACATGTTAAGTGTGGCTAAAGATTGTGTGCCTACATTAAGCAATTAATTTTTGTAATGTTTTTGTAAATTTTCGTGGCTAGAATATATCTCACATTGGCAGTGAATTGTATACAACAGATCTATAATATGGAGCCTTTTTAAGTCTTATTACTTGTGAATATTTTAAACTATCATATAATATGTAAATGTTATAAATATTTGTGTATCAAAATGTGACAAAAGTTTTTTTTTCTGTTTAACTTAACGCTCTACCTCATAATAAATATTGTTAACAAGCTTGGTAAAGTCGTTTATTCTATAATACTTACATTTTAAATGTTCCCATTTCAAAAAAATATATATATGCACGAAAAGAAGAGGCAAAAGATAATATGATTCATTTATAGAAAAACAAGAAGTCATCATGAAGAAAAGTTCACGCACATGAGACTGAAAGGGGAAAGACAAATGGAGAGAGACCGTAAAAGCGAGCGAGACGGCCAATGATGCACCTGCTTTGTTTGCACAGGAAACAGCTGTTCTCAGCCTTCCTGTCTGGCTGACTGACGACAGTTAATTTGGTGTAAAAAATCTCCCACAGCTTGAAGGGCCAAACTGTCCCGCGCTTGCCTTGTTTTGAGAACAATATTGCAGGAAGTCTTACTCGCTAACTCTCGTGCCCTAATATCCACATGTCCTCTATTTTGTCTAGAAGCCAAGTACGTGTATCGGATAACACACTCCTAACACTACCAGAAACCCCGTGGACACACAGTTGTGAGAT
Source organism: Garra rufa (assembly GCF_049309525.1). Lineage (NCBI taxonomy): Eukaryota > Metazoa > Chordata > Actinopteri > Cypriniformes > Cyprinidae > Garra > Garra rufa. The sequence goes on from NC_133363.1 coordinate 51,180,050, forward strand.
GTCTAGATGGCATGTGTGACATTTTGTTCACGTAAAAAATGTTCCAAACTCACCTGTACATTTAACGTTAATTATGAACATAAAGTAAAGTTCTGGGTTCAGCACTTGTGAAATAACGTTGATTAACGTTACCTCAAAAAACGAACTCCCCCTCAGTCATCCCTCCTTTTCTTAAAAAGGAAAAAAAAAAAAAAAAAATTAAAATGGAAGTGCTCCTATCTGTATACGTTAAAATAGCCCACTGTTTCGGAAGTCAAGATGTAAACAGTGTTAACAAACACGATTTTAGTGTCAAAAGAAATCGCTTGCTAATCTTTTCTGTGTAAAGTTAGGCTACATCCCATTGTAGAAATCTCTCACTAACTGTTCTGTGTAAACTTACATCCTACTGTAGAAATAATTTATTTACCTTTTCTGTGTGTAGTATAAACGTTATCCCATTTGTAGCAGGTCGCGACAACTTAGCGCCATAACAACGCAGCGCCGTAAACAGTTGAAAAGTCGTAAAATAATAAATTACACAGCTTTTCAGCCAATATCATATACATGTTTTAATAGAATAATTAATTATAAGCTTAAAATTAAAAATCTTAAAATCTTCCCAAAAGCTGCTCCATCTTAAAGGAATAGAGGGTTTTGCACTTAAATCAGGATTTGGTCAGTTACCCAGATGCACAGCCATAGTGGCGATACTCGGATGTAAACAAAAGCATGAACTGCACAGTTAATGTACTACTGAATATGTTCTGCTAATTTATGCTGTCTAAACCATTGAAATAGCATGTGGAAGCTGTTAAATCATATAGAGAAGGACTTATAAGCAGGAAAGGGTGCAATATTTTGACAAACTAAGTTAATAGGTGGTAAAGATACATACAAGTGATATTAACTAGTTTGTAAGCCTAATATTTAACCTACCTGACCGAAAATGATAAGAACATGAATGTTGTCAAGATTCTTGCCCTGGAAATTCTGGTTTAGTTTGGCCAACCACTAATGCCCTTTGTTCCTCAGAAAGTTCTTTTTGCACTGTTCTCTTTGATTTGTTATAACTTTTGGCAGTCTATAGGACTCCAAATGTTTTCCTGGGTCTGACCGATTAGAACAGGCCAAAACATGACAATAATTTATCATTTTCAGCAGCTATAATTGCAAAATATGTTAGTTTCGTTTGGTTCAGTGGCATTGTTTACATTCAGTCCGCCAATATGGCCGATTGATGATGCGTCATGAAAACACTCTATAGACCTTTTTCCTGAGTAAACGATGAGCACCTCCATTACGAATTCTAACGTCAGATTGAATGCTTTTCTGTTCTGGTCTCCATAGGAACGCATTCAAATAGTCCATCTGTTTTTAATGTAGCTAATGTCCACAGCTTTGTGTCATCTACACACTTATTAAAGTGAGGCACTGACAAATTTAAAAGCATTTTAGTAGGTTTACCATTAGATTATTAGCTCGGAATAGATGCTAATTTGACTAAAAAAACAATGGAGACCGGAAATGCAAAGCATTCTTTCAGTTAAGAGTCGGACTTCACCCAAAAATTAAAACTCTGTCATTAATTACTCACCCTTATGTCGTACCAAACCTATAAGCCCTTTGTTAATCTTCTTACTGACCCTGATTAATTGTGAGTAATCAGTGAAAGAATTATAATTTTACTATCCCTTTAAGCGTTTTTCTGTATTTTTATATTTTTTTTAGGAAATAAAAATATGCTACAAATGCTGTCGACCAAAACAGACCTTTAGAATGACACCTTTTTTTGACAGGAATGAAAACGAGGTTGTGAGGAATAGAAATAAAATAGCAGTTCAGTGGATTGTGCTGTTAACAACATATCGCTTGTTGAGCGGACAAAAGATCTTTTTGGAAAAAACTTGGTAAACAAAACCTTCATTAAAGTGAGAAATCAAATTTTCCTTGATCTTTTGACATAGAAGAGGTCTTTGTATGCTTAATACATCCTGCAATTTTCATAAGTGATGTTTCATTAACAAATTTCAGGAGGAGCTCGCGCAGATAATTAACACGGCCAATTCATCATCAGCAATCACTACCTAACCAGCCACTCTCCCTATCCAATTACTACAGTTCCTTTAAATAACCAAGCAGTCCTACCTTCAGCTATCTCTGATTCCAGCATCCCTCCCACCCCCCCTTTTTTCTTCTGCAGAAAAGGGGGGAGCGCTATTGGGTTCGGGCCAAAGGCCGAGCTCGGACCCCTCTCCCTGGGCAGGGGGAGTGCCCCGGGCTTGGGAATGACTACCGAGCTCGGAGCCCTCTCCCGGACAGCATGCCAAACACGCTTAACTTTACGCTGTTTATTATATGCAAAAGCGAACTAGTGAATTTATAGTGTCCTTACATCAATAAAAAAAGCATTTCTGTAATAACCTTCAGAAAACAGCTCATTTGGATCTGTGGTGCGAGGTGACGTCACCAGGGTACAGTCATGTGCATAAACACTGCCTCCAGTGCAAGACTTCGACCAATAGTCTTCTTCTCACAATAGGCCCCGCCCCAGCGACTGACACTTGAATAAGCTAACGCAAGTATCGCATTGTGTCAAAAGCAAATAGAAATTACAATCACTGCCACTATCTTGTCTACACTGGATACAGTATACAGATGCGTGTTTGTTTTCTGACACAGTGCACACACTAGAGTTCATCATCAATAGGTCAAAAGGAATGACAGTACGTTTGTTTTGATGGGTTTGGTTTAAACAGCTCGTTCGCATCTTTGTACAGATATCAGAAGGATCCCAGCGTAAGGAACAAGTGGATAGTTTATTTTTAACGGCATCCCGGATCGTGTCAGAGGAATGTCCAGAGCGTTTTGTTTTGTAAACGAGGCACAGTGTCAACAATGAACTGCATCACAATCCGTAAGTAAATGATTTCATAATGCTTTGTCTGGAAATGATTGTTTTATTTTGATCATGTTGTGAAAACACTCACATGCAATAGTGAAGATGCAAGGCATTGATACTGTCTAAAACAGGTCGTTTTAGACAGACGGTCAGAATGAGGGCTAAAAATAATACTTTTTCCACTTTTTTTTTTTTTGTGCAAAAAATATGTAAACCTCAAGGAACATATTAAAATAATTCAAAAATACAATTTAATGACCTCTTTAAAATTTCATGATCTGGGACCTTTACACAGTGCATGCCCTTGTGAAGACTGCAGTCCATCCCTCACAGCCTCTTTACCTTGACGTAAAATTCACAATGGTGTCTAACTGGACTAAGGTCTATATTCCTTTAAGAACATACAGACAGATTGAATACACGTGGGATAAACGTTGAGTTCTGGACCCTGTGTGTTTACTGGCTGGCAAGACGAATTTTTACGAGAAATGAGGCCTACAGTACATTACAGAGGAGAAGTTCAACAAGCTCTACCACACTCACGCTCGCTCTCTTTCTTCTGTTCTTTCTCACAGTGTGAGTAATGATACTGCTGATTGAACCTCACTGTTTAATAAGCCTTCCCGAACATGTTGCTAACACGCTCTCGTTGAGATCACGCACACATACACAGACGGGCACAGGGAACCAGATACACACGCGGCTTCTGTTAACCCGAGAGTGAAGGGGTCAATCCAGTTGATCCCTTGCATGCATGCCTCTCATACGAACACATTGCGTCCATGGCAACAAGATTCCTGCTCGCTGTTAGCTCTAATAAAACCAGTGCCATCTGTGGTACAAATATACTGGTCCACTGTACCACACTGATGAACCTCAACAACATGCATATATGTAATGTGTAAAATATACATTCAAACAATGACAGAGTAGCAGGTGTGACCTCAATCTATAAAACCACCTTTAGACTTATAGTAGACAATATAAAGCAGAAAACAACTTGTCTTTACTATTTATATACACAGTAAAGATGGGTCATAAATACAGTTGAAGTCAAAAGTTTACATACACCTTGCAGAATCTGCAAAATAAGAGGGATCATATAAAATGCATGTTATTTTTTTATTTAGTACTGACCTGAAAAGATGTTTACATATAGTCCACAAGAGAAACTAATAGATAAATAATTGAATTGAATAAAATGACCCTGTTCAAAAGTTTACATACACTTGATTTGTACTGTGTTGTTACCTGAATGATCTTTTTATGAGTCCCTTGTTTGTCCTGAACAGTTAAACTGCCTGCTGTTCTTCAGAAAAGTCCTTCAGGTCCCACAAATTCTTTGTTTTTTCAGCATTGTTGAGTATTTGAACCCTTTCCAACAATGACTGTATGATTTTGAGATCCATCTTTTCACACTAAGGACAACTCAGAGACACATATGCAACTATTACAGAAGGTTTAAATGCTCACTGATGCTCCAGAAGGAAAAGAGCCAGGGGGTGTAAACTTTTGAACAGAATGAAGATGTGTACATTTTTCTTATTTTGCCTAAATATCATTTTTTTTTATTAAGTACTGTCCTCAGAAGCTACAGAAGATACTTACATGTTCCCCAGAAGACAAAATAAGTTACATTTACCCTGATCTTCAAATTCAAGAAGTTTTAATAGTTGCATATGAGTCCCTCAGTTGTCCTCAGTGTTAAAAGATGGATCTAAAAATCATATAGTCATTGTTGGAAAGGGTTAAAATACACAATAATGCTGAAAAACCAAGGAATTTGTGGAACCTAAAGGATTTTTTTGAAGAACAGCGGGCAGTTTAACTGTTCAGGACAAACTCATTAACAACCATCACTAAACAAAAGAACACAGCTGTGGATCATTCTGGTAACAACACAGTATTAAGAATCAAGTGTATGTAAACTTTTGAACAGGATCATTTTTATAAATTCTACTATTATTTTCTACATGGACTACATGTAAATGTCTTTTATCTAAAATATTCAAGTCAGTACTAAATTAAAAAATAATGCATTTTGTATGATCCCTCTTATTTTGGTAAAATAATAAACATTTTGCAGATTCTGCAAGGTGTATGTAAATTTTTGACTTCAACTGTATATAGAGCTGCTCTATATATAATATGTGAAAACACAGGGGATCATATTTGCTTGGGATCAAAATGTTTGAAACCCCTTACTAAAGTGATCTATATTTCATCTGTTAGCATCTGATGTACATTTTAAACTATGCCCTCAAATCTCAGTTTCATGATACAGCCGTTACTAATAATGTCTGTCTTTCATTGTGCTTTTCCCATTCAATCCATCATTCACTCCTTCAATTCTAATAGCAAGATCTTTTCAGATCGTCCCTTCTGCGTTAGCACTTAACCGCAGGAACCTGTTTTATTGGTGGCCGTTTTAGCGTGGGAGCATTTCTTTCATAACCCATTTGATGCTGTGTTGTAACCGGGGCATGTCTGGTTGGCGTTATAGCACACATCTGACTTTGCTGCACTTTTCCTGCCTGGGACGCTGGGAACAGGAGCATATTTTCAAGTTTGGATTATGGATCAAAGTCAAAACCAGGCGGAGGGAAGGAGAGTGAATCCCACCCCGGCCAGGTGGGGCATAAGCTGAGGTGAAAAGCAACACCCAGCGACGGTGGGGGAGAGGTTAGGAAGCATGGATCTCTTTGAAGTGCTGGTGCATGTCATGGTGAACTTGGTCTTGTTGAAGCTGAACCGTAGCGGATTGATTTGTATGGAGGTGGGGAGCGGGGGTGGGAGAGTGGCAGAGTTATTGGTGATCTCCACAAGTGTGTGTGTGAGAGCTGGCCATCTGTGGTAGGATATTACAAGTGTCTCACTTCACCTTTTCTCCCCTATTGCCCTCTCGGCCCACCCAGAGACTCAGTTTCAATGAGGTCCTAGTCAGTAGAGGTCTTTGCTTACAGCTATACAGTAACTAGTTAGGTTATACTTCTTAAAGGGATAGTTCAACCAAAAATGAACATTCTGTCCTTAATTACTCATCACAATCCAAACCGTAAGACCTTTGTTCATCTTTGGAATACAAATTAAAATATTTTTGATGAAATCTAAGAGTTTTCTGACTATGCATAGATGTCAATGCAACTGACACGTTCAAGGCCCAGAAAGGTAGTAAGGACATTGTTAAAATAGTCCATGTGACATCAGTGGTTCAACCTTCATTTTATGAACCTACTAGAATATTTTTATTTTCTTTGCACACAAAAAGTATTCTCGTAGCTTCAAAAAACTAAGGTTGAACCACTGATGTCACATGGACTATTTTAACAATGTCCTTACTGGGCCTTTAACATATTAGTGAGAGGGTCTAAAGCTCTTTGATTTCATCCAAGATATTTTAATTTGTATTCCAAAGATGAACAAAGGTCTTACTGGTTTGGAACGACATGAGGGTGAGTAATTAATGACAGAATTTTCATTTTTGGATGATCTATCCCTTTAAGTGTCCACATTCTGACCTGTTATGGTATTGTAAAACTCCTAGTATTTGCATAAATTTCTATTAGAATGCGTGGATTTTGCATGCAAAATTTAATGCGACTGGATCTTTATATCAAAGCACTAAAACATAGTCAACTTGCATTCATGTAATTTTTTTAATGACATTAAAAAAACCTGAGAATAAAATATTCAACATCTCATCATAAAATAAACATTATAAAATAAAATGAGTTAAACAGAATTTGTACAAATATACAGATGACCATGGATACGCAGACTGAAAAGGAGTCTAGTTGTTGAAGGCTCATGTCTCTAGCTCATCAATATCCAGATGTCTTGTGAGAAGAGCTTCCGGAAGGTTCTGACATTGCAGATAGAGAAAAATCACCTGAACCTGTGCCCAGAAAAACAAAAAACAAAAGGCTATGACTGGCTTTTCACCCTGTCCATGCAATAATGGCCAATATTTTCATTCTCTTCCTCACTGTGATTGGCTGACTAATCAGACAATTTGTTAACACACTTGTTAACATGCCCTCTTTAGTTACTGTTGCTACTGTATGTCCATTAAAGCCATGCCACTCTTACACTACATGTCATGTTCCACGCAATAAAAAATACAATGTGGAGCAAAGAGGAAACTGACAGACAAGACAGAGCAGGTTACTTCTGGTATGAAACAAGGTTAAAATGTAGTCAGTTTTAAAGAAATTCAAACATTAAATACTGTTTTGTGTCTCTTTAATGTGTCATGACAGACATGACACTGTATTGCTTAAATTCAAGTGGCTTTCATCCTTTCATATTTACTTAAAGCACGAAATAAACATGAGTAAACATCAGAACGTATTTTTTTTCAGCCGTGAAATGTTAATACGCACAATTTTAAAAACACACAAGTCAATGGGTTAAACTGGTGTATATATTAATTACTTGCTTGTTTTGATCATTGTGACACTTAGAGAAAAATTTAAATAACTAATAGTCAAAAAGAAGACTATTAATAATAATATTCAAACAACAATTATAAGTAGTGCTGCATGATTAATTGAAATAAAATTTAAATATCTGGATATAGCCTAGTAGTCCATTGATTTATGTAGATGTAGTGTAGATTTAATAAAATAAATATATGCGCTGACTGGTTTAGAGTGAATGTAAAGAGAAGTGATTATAAAGTGAATTAAAGCTCTTAATGTCTGAAAATTAAGAAATATTTTTTTTGTAAATTGTAAATTTACAGTTGTACTGTAATATTAAACAATTACTATTATTCTACTTTACTTAAATACTCTTATTCTAAATAGTATTTTTACAGTGGATTATTACAATACACTGCAAAGTAAGGCTTATCTTACTTAGTATTTTTGTCTTGTTTCTAGTCAAAATATCTAAAAATTCTTCAATTAAGATGCATTTACTAGATAAGCAAAATGACATAAGATATTTAGTCTTGTTTCCAGGGGGGGAGGGGGAACTAAATTAATTGCAGTTTGCTTAAAATAAGTAAAATTATCAGCCAGTGGGGTAAGTAAAATGCTCTTGTTAAAAGAATATTTTACTTATCTCACTGGCAAATCATTTTACTTGTTTCCAGAGGGGAAAAAACTAAATTAAGTGCATTTTGCTTAAAACAAGACCAAATATCTTATGTCATTTTGCTTATCTAGTAAATGCATCTAAATTTATATTAAGATATTTTGACTAGAAACAAGACAAAAAATACTAAGTAAGATAAGTCTTTTATTGCAGTGTAGTAACATTTCTTATTTAGTTTAATATTTAGTGATAATAATAATAATAGAAATACGGTCAAATTATATATAAAATGCATTTTGTTTGCAATCACAATTTTTATAATCCCAAAAAAATGCATTTACATTTCCCCCCAAGTCTTGCAGCCCTAGTTGAAAGTAACAAAAAGCTAGAAAGAAATATGCTTTTTTTTTTTTTTTTAAGAAAAATATTAATGCAAAGATGATTAAAAAATGCATTAACTTTATGAGATTTTAATGTGGCTTGGCTTTAGTAAAGTATTTAATAAAGTTAATACGAACATAAAAAAGTATATTATTATATTATTGGTTTCTTGTTGACCGAAAAAAAAAACACAGAAAGGGGATTTTTCCTCCTTATTTCATAAGTCCAGGCAATTGTAGGGAAGATACTCAAATATCCACTAAAGGTAGATAATTGTTTCACTTCTTCTAAAACAAACTCCAGAATACAGAAAACTGCATGTGCGCCTAAACGCCCAGGCTTCCAGGAAATCTTCTCACTGTACTATTTATAACACCACAGTACTACACTGGACACCTCAAACATTTATTTCGTAAAATAGAAACAACCCACCTGAACCTCCACTTCTTGAGATATGTCGATACGTGCCACTGGGGGGCGCAAGAGGCTGGGGCCAAACACTGTGGCCAAATTACTCAGAGACATTTTATTCTCATCCTTCCTTTCTGCAACACTGAGAAACACAAAATGAAAGAAATATATGCATGAGAAAGAGAGAAAGAAAATAAAACAAAGAAACATCTTTTTCTTATTTACATTCATCAATGCCACAAGTTATTCAGGTCAGTCTGGGGTGAAACTAAATCAGTGTTTTAACAGTTACGTGCTGAAAGGATGTTGTGTACCGTCTCAGGTGATGTAAGAGGAAGAGAAGAGTGTTGCGGTTTACATCTGGTAAAGTCTGCAACAGAGTCAGCATGGTGTTGGCTCTGAGATATGGATCGGCAATATCTGCCTCAACAGGATAGAGAAAGAGATGTATATTATCATTTCAAAAGCTTCCTCATCACCATTATCATGATGATTATGCATGTTTATGCACAGACCTGTGCAACTGTTTGTTTAGGTGTGTGAAGGCCTCACCTAGTGCATCTGCAAGCTCCTTGAATCGCTCAGAGGGAATGAGAGGTAAAGGAAGCTCTCTAAAGTACAATTTCAGAGTGCCAGATACAGTATTCACATCTACAGTCCTCAGTTTACTCACAGCCTCACGGTAATCTACACAGAGAGAGAGAAGCACACTTTTGAGATAAGTACTGTGAGAATCTGCTGACAGTTGAACACACACACACACACACACACACACACACACACACACACATGTTGGGTTTACTTGTTTTATGGGGACATTCCATAGGCGTAATGGTTTTTATACTGTACAAACCGTACTTTCTATCGCCCTACACCTACCCTACACCTAAACCTAGCCCTCACAGGAGATTGTGCATACTTTTACTTCATCAAAAAAACTCATTGTGCATGATTTATAAGCCTGTTTCCTCATGGGGACCTGAGAAATGTCCCCACAAGGTCAAAATCTACTGGTATTCCTATCCTTGTGGGGACATTTGGTCCCCACAACGTGATGAATACCAGGTACACACACACACACACACACTCACTAGTGTTGAATGCATGTTTTAGTGCTTGTATCTGGCTGCTGGATCCTGAGATTCTGTAGATCCCCTCTTCATTCAAACCCCTCCTCTCAACTTCCTCCACACAGGAACGGACAATGTGAGGGACCAGCACACTCTCTTGCCTGTAAACACACAAACACAGACACAATTAGGCATTTCTTCTTATTCCGTTTTCATTTTCCTCTTCCTTTTTGATGACAAAACACCTCTATTTCTACACGTCTTTAAAACAAGAATGACAGACGTGCACATTAGCACATTAAAACTTCATGACGAAGGAAGTTTATTAGAATTGTGACACAATCTTCCTCCTATTTTACAGATTATTTAGACACTTAACACAGGTGCATAGCAGAATAACCACATGTGGAGTTCATCACATTATTATCATATTTGACAACCAGAAGCTACTATATCTATATACACTACTGGTCAAAAGCTTGGGGTTAGTACGTTTTTTAAGTAAATAAATATTAGGTAAAAGTTAAATTGATGAAAAGTGACAGTAAAGGCATTTATAACGCTACAAAAAATCCAGTAAATGCACTTTTGAACATTATCATTGATTCCAGAAAAATATAAGGTAGCACAACTTTTTTCAACTGATAACAAAAAGAAATGTTATAATGGTTATATTACATTAGTTATTTTAAAATGATTTCTGAGGGATCGTGTTAAACTGGAGACAAGTAATAGCTGCTTAAAAACATTACCAGTCAAAAGTTTTTGAACAGTAAGATGTTTTTTGAAGGATTCTCTTCAGCTCACCAAGCCTGCATTTATTTGATCCACAATACAGCAAAAGCAGTAATATTATAAAATGTTTTTTTTTTACTATTTAAAATAACGTCTTTCTGTTTAAGTATATGTTAAAATGTATTTATTCCTGTAATCTCTGTAATCTCGAATGCGATATTAAGCTCGATATGGCGTAGCTTGTCAGAGATTTACGTCTCTGTGTATCAATTGCCGCTCCAGCGGAACCTGAGCGGAACGCACGTGATGGAGATTTACTACTAATCAAAGCACCGGCTTCATTGACTAAACGCGCCTCACAATATCGTTCGATATATTGCACAGCCCTAGTTGGTAGTTTGTGTACACAACCACCCTACAATGATAAAAATCAACCCAGTGTTTTCTTTAATCTTTAAAAGTAATATCCCCTTTTTAAAATCAGTTAATTCTCAGCTTCTTGTCGTTGTGACAGTTGATTGACACGAGCGTCTTACCTTAAACCCGCCCTCACCGAGCTGAAACAGTCCAAATACTATCGCCATTGCATTTAAAGGGCCCATGCAATAAAATGAGCTGATATTTTGCAGAGCTGATTTTGACAAGGTAAAAGTTTTTTTTACACTACTATTTAGAATTTTTAACCAAAGTATATTAGACTTTTCATTAAGACCCTAAAGAATCATATGAACTGAAAAAAATGGCCATCCGATGACCCCTTTAAAGAACTTATTATTAATTAGTAATAAGTAAAGACTGAATTAATAACAACATAATATTACTGCACCATCTTTATAGTCGTAGTAATTTTTTTAATTTGTGAACTCACATTGCCACTTGTCCAATCGGCACACAGAACACTGGTTCCTGTACTAGAGGGGTGGTGCTAGGAGGCTCGAGTGGGTGGGGCATGTACTTGATTGACAAGGTCACATCAGCTTGGCCCAAAGTGACTTTCTTCCACTTCTTCAACATGTTGTCAGGGTCCAGCTGTAAAACACACACATATGTAGCTCTTTTATGCATCGCATTAAAGGTTGTATCAGCGATTTCTAGCCTAAAACATAAAGTGTCAATTTCAGCTGACCTTTTTTCACGATCCGCTCGCTGCCTGCCCCATAAATTGTCTGTGAAAAAAACGCGTCTCTCTGGTCAGCCTAGGGTCCGAGATATGCCAAAAAAACAATCGGCACTACCAACCTTTCCACACATAAACAAACATTGTTCCAACCAATCAGCGTCAGGGGTTTGGTGTTGTGGACTTTCCTACTGGTGCAGGGACGTGAGGGAGGCGGAGCGAAAGTCCACAACACCAAACCCCTGACGCTGATTGGTTGGAACAATGTTTGTTTATGTGTGGAAAGATTGGTAGTGCCGATTGTTTTTTTGGCATATCTCGGACCCTAGGCTGACCAGAGAGATGCGTTTTTTTCACAGACAATTTATGGGGCAGGCAACGAGCGGATCGTGATGAAAGGTCAGCTGAAATTGACACTTTGTTTTTCAGCCTAGAAATCGCTGATACAACCTTTAATAACTAAACAGACTGAACTAAAACTGTATACATTTTAGGGATGGTTCGATACGTGTATCAGTACCGTTCGGTTCTCGGACAAATTCCAAATGGAAGTGATCATCCCTATAACCGTTGTGGGGGGACTAAGCAGATTTGCTTAGTTATGCTAACAGTAAAAAGACATTAATGACATTAAAACAGCGACATCTGCTGACAGAGACCATGCTGTGTTGTCACGTAAACATCCCAACTGAAGATAATAATGAGGAAATTACATCGCTTCCTTCGCCAAGTGAATTGCAAACGACTACATTATGACATGCACGTGCCCTAAGTCCCTCCACAAAGGTGATAGGGATACTCACTTCCATTTGGAATTTGTCCATGAACCGAACGGTACCAATACACGTATCAAACCATCCCTAATACATTTGACACAAAATGAAGCAAAAAGTATGAAAACTCACATATAAAACCGCCCTGCCCACAATGTCATCCTGTGTGCCATTCTCATACTGAGACACAAATACCAGGAACAGCTGCTTAGCTCCATCTACTTGAAACACAAGCTCCTATACACAATACCACATAGTGATAAATTCAAATCCATTCAGTATATTAAATACAAGGCAAATCACAGAATGCATGATCTAATTTCTAAAAATTCATAATGGCTTCCACCCACGCACCTCATCCCATTGTGGTGTAACACCGAAGGCTGAAAGCCGGGTTTGTTTTCGTCTGTCGTAAAACTCAAAGCCGTCTACCTCCACACACACATATGCACCTAAAAGGTCAAATGAAATA
>NC_133363.1:51193429-51228388 GCF_049309525.1 Garra rufa
CATTCTTATACAGACAACGTGTTTTTTGTCACTTACTGCTCGGGTTTTGCAGACCACACGCCGACTGAACCATCACATATAAGCTCCCACATATATGTGTACTTTCATCTGTGAAACACACAGTTGAAGAGAGAGTGTTACTTGTGCACAAGTGTGACTGAGAAGATACTGAGATCACTATTTACTGAAAGAAAGACACAGCGTGAGCTTTACTGGACTGAATGCTGTGAAGGGGAGGTTGTTGAGTCATTCTGAGCTTGATACAAGAACCGGTAACAGAAAGCAGGTCTGGAGGAACCGTCTCTATACCTATGAAACACACACATACACATACGCACACAAATGCATGGGGTTATAATGACACAATCAATAATCAGGACAAAACACACAGCTGGATGAAGGTGCACTCACAGTTTCCACTCTGTTTCTCAATGGCTTCTTTCCACTCATTCAGGTCATACAAAGAAAACAGTCGGATAGTGTGACTCTGTGGAAGGAAAAAGCAATTACTGACCAATAACAGGAGAGATGTGTAGGCTTCATGAACTGCAAACATCTTATTTAAATTTCCTACCGTAAATATATCAAAACTTAATTTTTGATTAATAATATCTATCTATCTATCTATCTATCTATCTATCTATCTATCTATCTATCTATCTATCTATCTATCTATCTATCTATCTATCATCAGGCCTATATACCTTTAAATCTCTTAAATACCTTTTTTTTTTCAAAACATTTACACAATACTTTGTCCATGTTTTTAATATTTTTCAAGTTAAAAGTGTGTTATATGATTTAACTTGACTTTATTTGAAATCAATTAATATTTAATTTATTTAATTGACTTCTTAATCATGTTTGCTATCTCATTTAAAATCAGAAATCAACTTTGAATTATTTTAAGTTTCAATTTAAAATGAATTTAAAAGGCATTCTGAATATTCATATTTGATATGAAAGGGCTTCTAATCTAGTCATAATTGCTGTAAGTCTTTTGTTCACAAAATCTTGGTTCCTCTCAAGGCTTCTTCCTCATCTAACTAAACAACTTAGAGAATTTTTTTACTTGCCACTGTCACCTTTACGTTTATTTAAACTAATTTAGGGTATTAAAGCTTATTCTTTTGAGCTCTGTCTGAACTGCTTTGGAACAATATGTATGTATATAGGTATATATATATATATATATATAAAAAAAAATTATATATATATATATATATATATATATATATATATATATATATAAAAACTAAACTATGTATATTAAAAATACTGAATATAGAAACAATGAATGCTTGTTGGATGTGCTCGCGTGTGTTCACGTGTGGCAGTGTTGTGGTTTTACCTTTCCACTGGTGCTATGTAGGTCTAAAGTAAAAGATGGCGTGTTTGTTAGGAGCCAGATCTCACACTCTTCAAGTTTGCGCCTCAAGCGATCAACAGCACGGGAAACTGACACTTTGCCTCCTTTCTGCAAAAAAAAAAAAAAAAAAAAAAAAACACACAGATATGTTATCTGAAAGGGGACTTCCTACTGACATCTGTTGTTTTGTTTTTTTTATAAAACATTTTTCTCTTGAGAACTTTTTTTAACCTCTTGGCTACTGTCAGCAGTACTGCCCCCCCAAAAAAGTGACACACTGATTATTTATTTAGTTTAATGACAAAATCTCACATTCCAAATCTCAAATTGCCTTACCGTGTGTTGCTGAAGTGCTTGTTTGAGCTGGTACATTTTGGCTCTGGTTTTACTGATTTTTACTTGGTATTCTGACGAGGGCAGATGTTCAGCTGCCCAGTGCAGCTTCAGGCCGACCAACGGCAAGTACCAGCAAAACCTGTACTGTGCCTGCCTCCTGTATATGAAAACACACATAAGCCCATACACTTTATACACATTTATTTCATACTAATATGCTAAAAACATTATGAAAGGTACTACTCTATACACTTTAGGTACTATAATGTACTTTTTACCTACTAATATATACCATTTAGGGGTAAATAGGATACAGAGGTGTACAGTACCCCTTCATTTGTTTTTTTTTATGATTTGTTATGTTGCAGCCTTGCTAAACTGCTTTTTTCCAACTTCAATTTATACTCCATACACTATAATGACAAAGCAAAAAACTGATTTGTGACAACTCAGCAAATTTATATAAAAAACCCCCTAAAATAAGTACATTGCATAAGTATTCATACCCTAAACTCAGTACTTACTTCAAGCACCTTTACAGCCTCAAGTCATTTTAGGTATGATACGACATGCTTTGCACATCAGCAGTTGGCATGAGGCTGCTACCAGCACACTTTACTTTTGGGATGATACTCTGCAGGTGATGAAAAGTGCCTGGTTTCCTTCAAACATGATGCTTGGAATTGAGGTTCATCAGACCAGAGAATCTTGTTTAGGCACCTTTAGGTGTTTTTTGTGCAAATTTTTGCAAAAGTGGGTTTTCGTGTGTCACTGAGAACCACACCGCCATAAAGACCGGATAGGTGGAGCGTTGCAGTGATGTTTGTCCTTCTGTAAGTTTCTTCCATCTGCATATATGATCATGGAGCTTAACTAAAGTGACCATCACTATCTTGGTCAGCAGTATAACCCAGCGCCTTCTCCATTAATAGCTCAGTTTGGTCCAAGTTGTTCCAAGCTTCTTGCATAATGAATAATGGCGACTAGATGCTTCTGTGAACCTTCAATGCAGCAGATTTTTTTTCTGAACGTTTCCCCAGATCTGTGCCCTGACACAAGCCTGTTTCCGAGCTCTACAGGCAGTTATTTTGACCTCAGGGCTTGGTTTTTGATATGCATTTTCAGCTGTTAGACCTTTTCTGATAGTTGTGTGCATTTCCAAATCATACTCACTCAAATGAATTTGCCTTAGTTTAACATCTACTGTACCAGTGACATGAATGCTCCTAAGCTAAATTTCAAGTGTCCCAAAATAGGTTATGAATACTTATGCAATGGAATCATTTCAGATTTTTATTTCTAATAAATTTGCAAAGTTGTTGCAAATCAGTTTTGTGCTTTGTCATTATGGTGTATGGAGTGTAGATTGATGTGGAAAAAAGCAATTTAAAGCAGTTTAACATAAGGCTGCAACATAAAACGTGAATGAATACTTTCACAAGGCACTGTATCTTTTAGCTTTTGTAGCTTTGGATACTGCCTCAGTGACAGCTTTGTACCTTTTCTTCTAAAAGTATATAAACTGTATAACAGGGGTCCTCAAAGAGCAGATCTTCAACCAGACATAATGACAATAATAGCACAATTTTATACTTCTACAGTTTAAAATGAGCAGTGTGTCAAAATAACAAAGCTGTTGATGCCACAAGCGCTCAGGGTCATTTATAATAATGATCTTTCGACGCTATATCCCTTCATAATGTTTTTATCTAGAGCCAAATGCTTTTTATTCAAGCCCTTTTTGCTCTGTGAGCATTGCTTCTCACCACTGCTAAAGTGGCACATTAAGAGCTGCAGATCACACGGTTATTTTAACAACCATAGCAGCAACATGGTGAGCAGCAAAATAGACTGATACTTCCGCTAAAACACTGCCAAAAATGAGAATGTGGCAAATATACTTATTTTTATCTGTCATACGACTCAGACCGTTTAAATAAACCATGTGACAGGATGTTGTTGTTTTTTTTTACATTTACAATTAGCATTATTAGATTATTTGGCTCTTGGGATGCAATATCTGATTTGGACTTTATGTTTGGTTTTATTTTGTTTAAAAAAAATTTTTTTACATACTTCTACTGCCCAGATGGAAAGTTATAACTATTCCAGAACTTTAATTAAATACCCCTGATATATAAAGTATGATGTCATATGTTCAAGTATCCTGTGATTGTTGAAGACTCACCCTGCACTTGTCAGTTTGGCACATAGCAGCATGTCTGTGTACAGGAAGAGGTGTCTCAGGTTGTGCCCGTTCTCAAACACATCCACCACAAACCCATCACGCATCAGCTGACGTCTCTGTGAACATGCATGGATGTATACATTATTATGATGAACATTAAATACTAAAGTTTTACCCTTTTAACTGTCACCGTCCCACCTGTGGGAATGCTTGGCATTCTTTTTTACGTTGTCTGTTTTCTCTATCAAATATTTTAGTAATTATTATAAATTATACATCATTTGAAAGCTTGGAAGCCCATCCTGTGAAAACCACTTGGCAATCACACCTCTCATTGCATTACCATGGAAATGCTACTTTAAAATCTTTTGCCGGTCTTCTCCCCCTTAAATAAAAAAAATGTCCTATCAACTTCAAATTTGGAACATAACCTATTTAGACATAAGGCTTTAATTTTATAGCAATTTTAGAGTAAAACCAGTTTTGTAAAATATTTATTTTATATAAAATCTAATAAAATTAGTACAGTAAATTTTCTTTACAGTAAATTTAAACGTTTTGATACTTTGATACTTTTTGATACATATTTTGAAATGAATTTGCATTTGCAATAATTGCAAATTGTCTTCTTTAAAAAGAGTCCAACATTACATCTGTATTCAGAAGCGTTCATGGAATATAACAATTTAAGTTGGGATAGTGCACTTTTACGCCTATGTTTAAAAATTGGGGTTGACAGATAAAGGGTTAACAAAAATCTGCATATGAGGAAACCTATCATATGGGGTGCAGGAGTACCTCTCCTCTGCTGAGCTTGACAGAACGCTTGCATTGCGACCGTTCATTGACCCCAGACAGGAAGCTGCTGGAGAGACGAAGCGCTTCCTGCAGTGTGATGCTGTCAGGGTGATCAGGGGGCGTGTGCTTCCACAGATCCTGAGGAGGACAGAGAAGAATGTTAATAAATCCATAGGCATGAATGAATATTTATAAATAAATGTAAGAAGTGATCTTAAACAGCGTCTCACATGCAACACGAGTGTGGTTTTCATCACTCTGTCTAATGGCTTATACAGGAGGGCTGTGGAGTTGAATGCATGAATTATTGAATGTTAAATTTAGTCAAAACCATACAGGGAAGCAAAAAATGATGTTTACCTTCAAAGGTGTACTTAGTTTTGACATTGTCTGACCCTTTGGAAGACATCATGCTCTAAAGGTAACAAGAGACAAAGATGTTTGTGTGGTTTCCCATAAAAGACAATAAAGATAGCAAAAGAGGAAGAATATAATACCTCTGCAAGTGTCCTGAAACGTTGA
The DNA here is from genome assembly GCF_049309525.1 of Garra rufa. Lineage (NCBI taxonomy): Eukaryota > Metazoa > Chordata > Actinopteri > Cypriniformes > Cyprinidae > Garra > Garra rufa. The sequence continues at coordinate 51,198,643 of NC_133363.1, forward strand.
TCTGACTGCATACACTTCTGCACAATCTCCACTGCATTCTCATAGTTGTCAATGAAGCCTCGATAAACTCCTAACTGGTTGACCTGCAAAATGACATCAAGCTATTATACAATATACAAACAAAATGTGCTATATTGTATTTTTTAAACTGTCTGAGTGTGAAAATGATAGTTGAACTCAACATTGAATTGATGCAACATTGTGCCAATTGCTTCATATTAAGGCGAGACACTGCAGGTGAATAGGGTAAAAAAACAAAAAACTAATATTTATCACCTTATTTACCCAGTTGATTGATTGCATTAATAATTGCAAACATTTTTTTGTATAACAAGTTTTCTAAAATGTTAGTTTTAATATGCAAATGGGGCATTATTTAATGAAATATGCACTAATCTGCATACATTTCTAGTACAAAAATCTAAACACTGGATGAAGTCAGTTTTAAAATTCTTGTTAATTTTTTTTTTTTTTTGGACATATTAGAGTTAAGTGTTTTTACAGAGGGAATTTTGTCACTCCATAATTCATAAAATATTTAAACCCGGCAGTAAACAATATATTTAAAAAAAAAATTTTGGTTAACATAAAATGTTGTATAAAATCAAGCAAATTATATATGAACAAATACCTCTGTAAAACCCTTTAGGATATAGACAGGAATAAAAATTTAAACTTTGTTGTGTGTAAGTGTTACTGAAGTGGAGATTTATGGCTCAATGTAGGAGAAAAAACTCATAGCCTTTAAAAAATATGTATTGTAATTGAAATCTGTTGACGCAAATTGATAAAGTGATATAAAAGAAGCACTTAAAGCTGTCTTTTGGATGTTTTCTTTCCACTAGTCTAAAAAAACATTTTATGAACAAACCAAAAAGTCCAAAATCTCAAATCTTCATGTCAAAATCTCAAAAAACTGTTTTTGCCTGCAGTGTCTCCCCTAAAGAAGGAACAAGCCATTTCATTATCATCACAGCTGTCTGCTGTGTACTGCTAATGATTGTCTGATATGATTGCACATGTTTGCATACAAAAAACTCACAAATTTAAGAAACAGGTCTCCCACAGATAAATGACACTTCTCATGGACAAGCTGCATCACTGGGGCCTCTTCCCTCTCCAGGCCTAGTTGTGACCCCAGATCCGTAGGTTCATCAGGCTGCAGTCTGGCCTGAAGGCTTGTGTAGAAGTCCTTGTGCAGATCTCTGAGCTCAGGGATTTGATAAAACACAGTCTGAACTTGCTCAGTGGACAACACAGGCTGAGAGGTTCCCGCTGCTGCCTTCAAAGCCTTCATGGGCTGCAAAGAAATTATAGTGAGAAAATGGACAAATGTCAAAGCATGAAAGTAAGATTGGGAACTGAGATGAAACTCATGCTGAAAATAGCTGGTGTAACTGAAAAACATTATAGAATGAACACAAAGCATGTTCATGGGTAATTGCCGGACAATATTCCTGTGAGGAAGTTACTGAAAAAAAAAGACACTTTTCATGCACTCTGTACTTCAACATTACGTTGCATGTCATTCTGGACTTTTTGGAAACTCTCTAGTTTAATGAGAACCACTAATAGTCTGACTAGAAAGGGAAGCAATACTTCACTAAGAGAAACAGAAGTTGACCTACAGGAAGTGACATGCGAAGAAGCTTCGATTTTAATATTGTGTACTGGTAGAGAATTTAAAAAAAAGAAGTACGGAAGGATGTTTTGAGTTTGAGAAGAAACTCTAACTAGGTATGTATCGGAAACACTATGTGTGTCAGTGTGTGCAAACCAAACAATAAATTGCAACCAATGCCATTTCACGCTTTGTTTAAATAAACAAAGTAGTTTATATTTAGGCTTAGGTAATATACACTAAGAATAACATTGATCTTTCTCCAATACCTAATGTTTGACCACAGTGGTCTGTAAAATCTAGTCGTGTGATACCATGTTAAGGAAGTGCTTAGGCCAGGAAATGATATTAATAAATGTGTGCTGACAAATGAATGCAGAGAAAGTCCTTTTTAAGAGTTATATTACCGTAAGCAGCGTCTCAAGCTCTGTCAGGTAGATCTGCTCACTGAGCAGAAGAGCTTTTAGAACCACCATTCTCTTCTGAAGCAGGTCATCTGGGCTCTCGGTTGTCTGGAAAAACATACACCATTGTCTTCAAGCCTCAACGGAATTCATGTTACTCAAATAATCCAGCACTGAGAATAAAAGCCAGTCAATGACTGTAAGTAGGTGGTACCATGTAAATCATGTATTCACTAAAATCAATTGTTTAGTGAATTATCAGTTCTACAATGCTGATATACCCCAGCGACAATAACAATCATTCAAATCAGTTTTTGTATGAGGTATTCATTTTCTGTAAACATTCTGCTGTCTTACTGGAGTGGATGGCAAACATGGCTCAGTTTGCAAAGGGCTGTGAGAAACCCACTCTGTCTCCTCAGTGAACACATCCTGTAGTAATTCAGAATCCACAGTCTCATCCTCAGTCACTGTTTAAAAAACACAACACAATATATAGCTACATAAGAGAGTAGCAGATGATCTGTGACAGTTGCAAACTAAGTAAATAACAAAGTTGAAGTAAACAAGCCTGACAAATATTTGAAGGAAATGTGAATTTCTTACCAGGCGAGATGCCATGGGCCTTCAGATATTCCACTGCATCTGTGTAGAGCTCCATCAGCAGCAGCAGCAGTAGAGAGCTGTCCAGAGTCACAACGTGTAGCTCTAGAGTGTCTGTGAAGTGAATCCTCTCGCTTTCACACTGACAGTTGTTTGTGGTTACCAAGCTCACGTTCTTCCTGCTTCTCAGTGCAGTAAGATATAGGCGGAGGAAGTAAGATGTTCATTAAAACAGAAAATAAAGTCACATTTTCAATGACAGTTAAGACAGGAAGAAACAATGTCTGCTTTGAAAAAAAAGCAGAACAATGGTAATCTAATATGCAATCACCCTGGGAAAATAATGAAACTGTTACATATTAATTTTACAGTAATTGAAATATATTATATACAGATATAGTACATATGTCTCATATGCTCATCAAGGTTGCATTTGTTTGAACAATAATACAGTAAAAACAGTTTTCTATTTTAATATGTATACAACATTTAATTTATTACTATGATGACATTTTTAGCAGTCATTAGTCCAGTCTTCAGAGTTACAAGATCCTTCAGAAATCATTTGAATATGCTGATTTGATGCTCAAGAAACATTTTTTTTTTTGACATTTTAAATGTTAAAATTTCTTCTGCTTAATATTTTTGCTAAACATTTTTCAGAATGAATAGGAAGAAAAGAACAGAACAGCAACATGATTTTGTTGTAAACTAAACACACACGCACACGCACACACACACACACACACACACACACACACACACACACACACACACACACATGTTGGGTTTACATGTTTTATGGGGACATTCCATAGGCGTAATGGTTTTTATACTGTACAAACCGTACTTTCTATTGCCCTACACCTACCCTACACCTAAACCTAGCCCTCACAGGAGATTGTGCACACTTTTGCTTCATCAAAAAAACTCATTGTGCATGATTTATAAGCCTGTTTCCTCATGGAGACCTAAGAAATGTCCCCACAAGGTCAAAATCTACTGGTATTCCTATCCTTGTGGGGAAATTATACACACACACACACACACACACACACATACACACACACACACACACACACACACAACGTTTTCAATTTTTTAAAAAAAGAGTGAAAAGAAAAGAGGAAGGTTTACATTTCAGTCTTACTAGCAGGATATGTCCATAAGCTTGTTCCCAAAACGTTTGTGTAATGAGGAGTTCACTCACTGTTTAACACTGCCACCTACTGACCGAGAAATAATGAAAGAATCTCCCTACATACAGTATCTCACAAAAGTGAGTACACCCCTCACATTACAGCAACCATTTTAGTATATCTTCACAAGGCACAATACTATAGAATTGAAACTTGGATATATTTTAGACTAGTCAATGTGCAGATTGTATAGCAGCATATATTTACTGTTCTCTGAAAATAACTCAACATACTGGCTTATTGTCAAAATAGCTGCCAACAAAAGTGAATACACCCTAAGTGAAAACAGCAGTATGTTGTTTAACAATGCAAAGCCACATTGAGCATCATGTTTATGTTTTTGTCTGCTTGACAGTACCATACAAAGTTGTGTATCTTGTATTAAAGCAGTTAAAATGAGGTGCTTTGAGTATAATTCCCTCATACTCAACATGGAATCTCATGGCAAATAACTGGCATCTCTGAGGATTTGAGAATTGGAATTGTTGCTTTTCACAAACATGGTCAAGGCTATTAGAGGTTCAGTAACACCCTGAAACTGAGTTACACTACAGTGGTCAGGGTCATACAGAGGTTTTCCAAGATGGGTTCCATTCGGAACAGGCCTTGCAAGGGTCAATCAATCGAGTTGAGCACTCGTTCTGTGAGTCAGGTGCAGAACCTGGCTTAAAAAAAACAGATGCATGAGTGCTGCCAGCATTGCTTTAAAGGTTGCAGAAGTAGAAGGTCAGCTTGTCAGTGCTCAGACCATACGCTGCACATTGCAACAAGTCGGTTTGCATAGGCGTCATCCCAGAAGGAAGCCTCATCTGAAGCTGGCTCACAAGAAAGCCCACAAACAGTTTGCTGAAGACAACCTGTCCAAGAGCATGAATTACTGGAACCATGTCCTGTGGTCTGATGAGACTATAAGATAAACTTGTTTGGCTCAGATGGTGTCCAGCATGTGTGGCGATGCCCTGGTGAGGAGTACCAAGAAAATTGTGTCTTCTTGCCTACAGTCAAGCATGGTGGTGGTAGCATCATGGTCTGAGGCTGCATGAGTGCTGCTGGCACTGGGGAGCTGCAGTTCATTGAGGGAAACATGGATTCCATTATGTTAAGCAGAACATAATGCCTTCCCTTCAGAAACTAGGCCAAACAGCAGTTTTCCAACATGATAACAATCCCAAACACACCATGAAGATGACAACTGCCTTGCTTAGGAAGCTGAAGCTGAAGGTGATGGGGTGGCCAAGTATGTCTCCAGACCTGAACCCTATTAGCACCTGTGGGGCATCCTCAAGCGTAAGGTGGAGATGGAGAAGCAACATGTGTATAACATCCATTGGACAAGTTCACTTAGGGTATACTCAGTTTTGTTGCCAGCTTTTTTGGAAATAAATAATGGCTGTATGTTGAGTTATTTTCAGGGGACAATAAATCTGTACTGCTGTCCATTGCATACTCTAAAATATATCCAAGTTTCATTTCTATAGTATTGTCCCTTGAGAAGATACTAAAATGGCTGCTGAAATGTGAGGGGTGTACTCACTTTTGTGACATACTGTATATCTTCCCATATCTTCCACTGTAACTAATCAGTTAATCGGAAACCAGTATGTATTGAATGCTCACGCGTCTCATCAAGAAACAACCGATATTGTAAACAATGTTTACTAAAAGCTGACCGTTTGCTTCTACGCCAGGCCTTCAACTCCTCTCAACCGAGATTCTCTAGAATCTACACACCACAAACCTTCTGTGCACAACTGTAACAAGAAAATCCTTGGTTGGTTTTGTTGCAACAGCTTCCTCTCAGCACACGTAGCTGCATTTTCCTGTACAAATCCAGGAGGGGGCGCTGACGTCCCACTCTTGAAACTCCCATCATCAGTCGTCACTATAAATGCAGTTATGCCCTAAAATTTAAGATTTTGGTGCAAAAACTGCCCCTGTATGTGTTTTGGTTGGTTTGTTGCAACAGCTTCCTCTCAGCACACGTAGCTGCATTTTCCTGTACAAATCCAGGAGGGGGCGCTGACGTCCCACTCTTGAAACTCCCATCATCAGTCGTCGAAATGGGAAAAAATATCGTCAGTAATAAATAAATATAGTAACATTTCAAAGATGATAAGCCATGGACAACAAAACCAGTCATAAGAGTTTTAACCAGTAATCTTTTTTATTGAATTGATTAATACATCATCTGAAAGCTAAATAAATAAGCTTTCCATTGATATGTTTTTTTTTTTAGGATATAGGACAAAATTTGTCCGAGATACAACTACAAACCTGGTTTGAAAACCTGAATTCTGAATTCTAAGTGTGCAAAAATTTTAAATACTGAGAAAATCGCCTTTAAAGTTGTCCAAATGAGGTTCTTAACAATGCATATTAATAATCAAATATTTAATTCTGATATATTTACAGAAGGAAATTTTCCAAAATATCTTAATGGAATATAATCTTGATGGAATATGATCTATTTAATATCCTAATGATTTTTGGCATAAAAGAAAAATCGATCATTTTGGCTCATACTATGTATTTTTGGCTATTGCTACAAATATCACATATTAAACATTTTGAACTGTAGTTTTGGTCACATGACTTCATTGCGTTTATCTCGTCATGCTGCATATTTAATTCAGCCAGTGACCAGCTACCAGTTTGAAAGTTTAGTTGAATACTGTGTCTGGGTCCAAGCCACTATTTTTGTTTTAGTTGAGAATACTATTTTTTAGCACTATTATAAAGGGCTTATAGTGTCCTGTGTGGCCGCTGAGATTTTAGTGGCTATACTACAGCATACAGTGAATATTAGAACCATGTCTTGGAGTCTCTACTAATGATTTAATGGAAAACATGCAGTGTTGGGGGCCTCAAGGAATGTAGTTGGGAACCACTTACACAGCTTTTTGACACAGGAATGGTAATGCTTGACGTTAAACCTAACAGGCAGTTAAACTGTAAGACTGAAACTACAAGGCCAATGAATTGAGGAAGTGAAACATCTTAAGTACCTATTTCAATTCACAGTTTCACAGTTATATGTTTCTTTAGCTTTTTTTTGGCTACCCTGGTGAAAAAAAACAGCTAAAACCAGCCTAGGCTGGTTGGCTGGTTTTAGCTGGTCAACCAGCCTGGTTTTAGCTGGTCATAGCTGGAAGGCAGGCTGGTTTTAGAGGGGTTTTGTCCACTTTTCCAGCCTGGCCAGGCTGGTCAGGCTGGTCTTAGCTGGTCAGGCTGGGAAACCACCAGCTAAAACCAGCCTGACCAGCCTGGGAGACCAGCTAAAACCAGCCACTTCCAGCTTAAACCAGCTAAGACCAGCCAACCAGCCTAGTATATTAAAAAACCTATGATCACAATGTTAAAATAAACAAAAATCACACCTTTCAGAGGAAAAGATTTGTCATTTAAGTAGTTGTTACTGTTCCCTTAAACTTTTCTGATGAGGTCTGTGCGTATTTGCAGCGTTTCTGTATTTGGTTGTGTTATGTGCAACTGATGAAGATGTTTTCTTATTTGCAGCTGTTTTTTTCTGCATGTGTTTTTATCATTTGCATTGCTGCCACCGTAAATATGCACACTAAAAAATGTTGGGTTAAAAATAACCCAACGAGTAACCCAACTATTGTCACAGCATACAAGGAGGCAGAGACGGAGGTAAGTATAAAAGGTAAAATGTAAGTTTATTGACAGGTTGGTAAGTATATTGAAGCAGGTATTGAAGAGAGTATTCTTATCTGAAAAGTTCCAGAGTTCGTGTAAGTAAATCCAACAGGAGAAACAGGTCAACATAGAGTCCAAGATAGTCCTAGGGAGAGTGCGATCGCAGGGATGTGATCTGTCGATCAGACAACGAGGAATAAACCAGACCGGGTATATATAGGGGAGTGGTGATTGGAATCAGGTGTGAAATTAGTAGTCAGGTGACTGTGACCGGGTGTGTGTCTTCAGGGGGCGTGGCTGGTGGATCTGGCTGTGGTAGAACTCTGACATTACCCCCTCCTCCAGGGGCGGCTCCCGACGCCCCTCTCCGACGTCGAGGGCGACCTCGACCACGAGGGGCAGGACACTCTGGGTGGCTCTGATGGAAGTCTGTTAGAAGTTGAGGATCGAGGATATCGTCTCTGGCCACCCAGGATCTTTCCTCAGGTCCATACCCCTCCCAGTCGACAAGGTATTCCAGACGACTTCCCCGACGTCGGGAATCCAGGATCTCTCTTACGGTGTAGATTGAGGGTTGATCCAGGATCTCGGGAGGAGGGGTCTCAGCTCCAGCTCCAGGGTCATGTGACAGAGGGAAAGTATGGTTTAAGGAGTGAAACATGGAATGTAGGATGAATTCTGTACCTGGGTGGGAGCTGGAGCTGATATGTCACTTCATTGATCTGCCTCAGGACCTCGAATGGACCGATGTAGCGGGGACTCAGCTTCCGACAAGGTAACCTCAGCCGGATGTCTCTAGTGGATAACCACACCTTGTCTCCAGGTTGGTATGATGGAGTGGGTCTTCTACGAGCATCGGCGAATTCCTTGTGGCGTCTGATGGCTCGTTGGAGGTGGCGGTGAGCTGAGTCCCACACTCTCTCGCTCTCTCGGAACCAGTAGTCAACAGCTGGAACATTTGTGGGCTCTTCCGTCCAGGGGAACAGCGGAGGCTGAAAACCGAGTATGCACTGGAAGGGGGTCAGTCCGGTGGTATCCTGACATAGGGAGTTCTGTGCATACTCAGCCCACGGGAGGAACCTGCTCCAGCTGTGTTGGTCTGCAGAACAGTATGACCGGAGGTAACGTCCAAGCTCTTGGATCTTTCTCTCAGTCTGGCCGTTGGTCTGCGGGTGGTATCCTGAGGAGAGATTAACAGAAACACCAAGTGACTTGAAAAATGACTTCCAGACGTGTGAAATGAATTGTGGACCCCGGTCCGACACAATCTCCTCGGGGAGACCAAAGTGACGGAATACGTGCTGGAAGAGTAATTCGGCGGTGTTCATAGCCGTGGGTAGGCCTGCCAAAGGGATGAACTTGCAGGACTTGGAGAATCGATCCACTACTACCAGCACGCAGGTGTTACCTTCTGAGTTAGGGAGGTCCGTCACAAAATCTACCCCGATGTGGGACCAGGGTCTCTGCGGGATGGGGAGTGGCACCAGCTTTCCTGTGGGCAGATGACGAGGAGTGTTAGAGGTGGCACAGACTGAGCAGCTTTGGACGTACCTGATGACATCCCGGTTCATACTGGACCACCAGTAGCGAGATTGGATGAGCGAGAGGGTCCGTCTGCTACCTGGGTGTCCAGAGCCCGGAGATTGATGAACTGCGTCCAGAAGGTGTTGACGTTGGGAGCTGGGTACATAGATCTTACCTTCTGGACATTCCGGCGGAGCAGGCTCTTGGAGAGTGGCTTCTTGGATCCAGGTGTCAATATCCCACTGGATGGGGCTAACAATGAGGTTGGTGGGGATTATGTTCTCTGATTCGATAGCTGCATCGTGGGAGAATTGTCTGGATAAAGCATCGGCAGGTATGTTCCTGGATCCGGGTCGGTAGGTAATCTTGAATTAGAGCAGAGACACAGAGATCTTGTTCAGCAGTATGAAGTGTTACCGGTATAAGAGTCAGATGAGCAGTTTCAGTGTCTGATTGAATAGTACTCACCACCGGACGTGGGGGTCTGACGGGACAGGTTCGTAGAAGATGACCAGCTTTCCCACAGTATAGGCAGAGTTTGTCCTTGATTCGGCGTTGGCGTTCTGACCATGACAGTCGTGTGGAGTGAAATTGGCATAGGTTCTGGTACTGGAGAGCAAGCTGCCACCATAGCGGGCTGAGGAACGGTTTCAGATGGCTGGCAGGCGGCTAGACGCTGAGATACCCGTGTCGCTCGTTGAAGAAAGGTTTCCAACCCGATGTTATCATCATAAATGGCCATAGCAGCACGGATGTCTGGGTGGAGACCGTGACGATAGGCACCCAGCAGAGATGTCTCATTCCAGCCGCTAGCCGCCGCCAGCGTTCGGAACTGAAGAGTGTATTCGTGGATGGAAGAAGGGCCGTACATCTGTAGTTGTACTGAAAACCTCAGAGAAATGACATGTAAATTGCTCAAAGGACTGAATTATGGGAGTTTTAGCTTGCCATATTGATTTCGCCCATTGCAGGGCTTTTCCGGTGAGTAAAGAAATGAGAAACGCTACCTTAGATTCGTCCGTCGGGAATTGCTGTGGTTGCATCTTGATAAATAGTTGGACCTGAAGCAGGAAACCGCTACACTCAGCCGCTTCTCCCGAAAACATGTTTGGTAAAGCCATGGGACTTCCTGAGGCAGATGGCGGTGCGGGAGATGGTGTTAGCGCCGCCTTGAAGGCTTTGATGAGTTCGGTGAGTTGATCTGGTGTAGGTGTTTCCTCGTTGTCCATTATGTTGTTGGTCTGATCTTCTGTCACAGCATACAAGGAGGCAGAGACGGAGGTAAGTATAAAAGGTAAAATGTAAGTTTATTGACAGGTTGGTAAGTATATTGAAGCAGGTATTGAAGAGAGTATTCTTATCTGAAAAGTTCCAGAGTTTGTGTAAGTAAATCCAACAGGAGAAACAGGTCAACATAGAGTCCAAGATAGTCCTAGGGAGAGTGCGATCGCAGGGATGACAACGAGGAATAAACCAGACCGGGTATATATAGGGGAGTGGTGATTGGAATCAGGTGTGAAATTAGTAGTCAGGTGACTGTGACCGGGTGTGTGTCTTCAGGGGGCGTGGCTGGTGGATCTGGCTGTGGTAGAACTCGACATTACCCCCTCCTCCAGGGGCGGCTCCCGACGCCCCTCTCTGACGTCGAGGGCGACCTCGACCACGAGGGGCAGGACACTCTGGGTGGCTCTGATGGAAGTCTGATAAGATTAGGAACTACACTCCCATTCCAGCGTAATAGTCAAGGAAGTTTGCTGCCGTAATATGGCTGAAGCAGGGAGAGTAATAACACGCAGTGCCTGAAATTAGTTCCCAGCTTGGTAAGCATTTGCACATGTGCTGCGTGACATTACTGCGCCTGCTTAGGCCAGGTTATGGCACAAACTTCCTTGACTATGGGAGTGTAGTTTCCACTTTTGGCGCATGTGCAGTTTCATGGATTTTGAGCATGTTTAGGCCCTCAAATATGAGATTCATTTTGGATAAGATGAAGAAAAAGAAACCACCGGGGCTCAGGCCCTAACAATTAGTCAACATATACAAAAGAAAAAAAACTAAACCACACTGTAAAAAGTGTTTATCAGTTTCAACTTAAAAACTTAAGTTGCTGCCTTAAAATGTTAAGTTAAATCAACTTAAGTCATTTAAACTCACAAGTTAAATAAACTAATTTTGATTGCAATAAGTTCAAATGATTTGTTGTTTTAAGTTGTTTTAACTTAAAAACTTAAGATAGCTGCTGAACTTAGGTTTTTAAGTTGAATCTGGTGAAAACTCTTTACAGTGCATGTGCAAAGGAAATCAATAATTGAAGAAAAACTTCTTTCAAAAAGGAAACAAATTCATTTACTCCATGCAGCAAAAGTGTGGCCTTTCAGTGTGGCCTTTACACATGTATTTAACTCTCACACCTTTGCCAAGTGCTTGAACTATTTTATCTCTTTCTTTAATGGTTGATTATGTTATTATGTCACACGGAAAAGATGTGCATTAGACTATGATGCAGTGTTTCCTCTATATTTATTTGCAATTCAAAGTGGTTATTGAGGATGTACCAACTGATGCTTCACGCTCACCTGATTCTTGCTGTGGTTTGTAGTTTGATTTAAAAGTAATTGAATGCCTTTGTATATGCAGCATTCATTTCATTTTCATACTCTTCTGCATGATGTCAGATAGCATCAAATTCAAAACAGTGTTTCTAACATTATATAACCACAGGGACTGGCTGGTTTTCTTGCTTCCTTTTCAAATGGAGGTTGCCCATTTCCTGTTCTAATGGTGGAGTAGCTTACTAAGTACCTTTAAAACCACCAAATTCAATTATATTCCAATGAATCCATAAGTCGCATCTAATCTAGGGATAAGAAAAAAGGACAAAGGAAAGTGCATGGAGAACTGTGAGGGAAGAGGGAAAGCATTTTATTTATGAAAAGTGGTAGCTATGTATGTATGTATGTGTTATTTTTCCGTTTTCTATTTTGATCTCTGGAGCATTTCACTTATTCATATATTAAAGTGCTATTTATTTATTACTCTGTGGACACATGATCATCTGAAACTAGCATGAAAGTGGCCAAACATGCTTTATATTGGTCAATAAGAGGGATTTATTTGTCATTTTGACAGGTTAAACAAACATTTATAGGTTTGGTGCTGATATTTGTATTTTTGCCCCTTCTGCTTTTATTCCACTTTGTCCATCCTAACAAGATGTTGCAACCTCTACACTAATATACTTTCACACATACACTTCAAACACACACACTGCTGGGCCTCTGGGACCTGTGATGAGCACTACACACATCCGTTTCAGAGCACCTGCACATTGGTCACACTGCCTAGTGCCTGCTTCAAACACCATCAGAAACACCATTAGATTCTTTAGCATTTTATGTGAACATATCATTAAAATGCATACTGTACATTACCAGTCTCAAGCAAGTCACAATTACTGTGTAATAAGATTTCATTCCTGCGACCTGCAATGTTTATGGAATATGAACGAAGCAGAGCTGAATGCACATTTTCCCCAAATGTTCAAACATGAATACCTACCAAACCACAAGCATAAGGTCAGCCAAGCCTCTGAAGCAGCCAGCCAACACAAACACTATTTGTTGATGTACCTGGAATCACACAGCAAAGTGAACGAATCACAAAAACAACTGACCAAATAAACAGTTAATCATCTAATTCAAACAAGCTGATGATGCAGTGTTGCATGGATATGTTTCAAAGTCACCATATTGTGTCCATAATGCATTTTCTGTATGAGACTGCTTTTATGTTTAATGAGGTGTGTTCACAGTCAAAACTGTTATCAGTTATTTACCTTCATGTCGATAAAAACCTGTGTGATGGAAATTTTAAAGATATTTAGAAAAATGTCTTAAAATATTTTTATTTTTTTTATGCCACGCAAAAAAAAAAATGTCATACAGGTTTGGAACGACTTGAGGGTGAGTGAAACAGAAAGTAATAGGTTTAAAATGACATGAGGGTGAGTAGATGACACAATTTTTATTTTTGGGTGAACTATGAAAAAATGCAAGTAGTAATTAAAATTTAACCTGTGGAAAATAACTGGACTACATAGTGGACTCAGTTGCTGAATGTGTTTTGTTGGCGATTGTAAATAACATTCAGTATTAATACAAATCAGTTTGAAAAGAAAAACTTCTGTGCTTGTTTCTCCAAGAAACACACGACTCTCGTTTGCATTGTTTCGGGCAGACTTGAAAAAAGGTGCTGCATGCTTTCTGAAAAACAAGCAATCACAGAGCTTATCTTGATTCATCTAGGCCAGTACCTCTCCCACTCACTTCCCACATTTCTTGTCTATCCTCCTGTTTCTCTCTCTCAGGCAGCGGTGGATAGCTTGCGTAAGAAGCCGTGGGAGTGACAGCCTATGATTGGTCAGTTCCTGAGAATAATAGATGGTCTAATGGCACATCTCCAACAAAAAAGAGAAAGAACCACAAACAGTAGACCATTATTACCCTGCAAACACAAACCCTGTTAAGTGTGTGTTTTGGAGGTTAAAGTGCTGCACAATGATGGTGTTGTGCCAATGCTAAATGTGTTTGTAGTCTGAAAAGTAGTCGGACATAAATATAAATTCTGGGTCAAATAGAGGAAGCTGTAAGACTACAGTATCTTGGGTTATACAGCAACTTCTCCCGCCACCTCAAGGTCAGAAGAGAGATAGGAAGCTGTCCAGCAATTCAGAGTGCAGAAGAATAACTTTTGTTTCTCATGAAACAAAACTATTTCCTGTACAAATGATTTAACTGTTTAAACCGCTCAAAGGGTTCAGATATAGGACAGTGATTGTTCTTAGTTTCATTTTAGATTTCTTTGTTTTGTTCAGGGTGCAAAATGCAATCTCAGTGTTGTAGTTTTTTAACACTGTAAAATTGATTGTTTTTGCTGGTAAAACTATGACTTACCTTTATCTTTTGCTGTAGTGTGTCTGGAAATATAAGTTTATAATTTTTAAGATAGTTTATAAGTTTATAAGGTAATAAAACTGAATAAAGTGCATGTGTGTGTGTGTGTGTGTGTGTGTGTGTGTGTGTGTGTGTGTGTGTGTTTAAGCATGTTTGTTAATGTCAGTCATAGTGATTAGCCATGATAAAATTGAACTTAAAGACTTGAACATTTAGAGACACCCCTCAGTTTGTCTTTCTCTTCCAAGACCTAGGCATTCAAAGAAAACATAAATAAAGCTAAATAAATAAATAAATAAAAATAGCTTTTAGTAAGTTATAACATGTTTCATTGATGTTACAACTAACCTAGAGTCTGACCATGAATTAGCTCGCCTTACAACTAATAGCCAAAACATTAGCATTAACAATTTGCATTACAAATATCCACACAGACACACAATAAACATATTTTAACTTGAGTTTAACTACAAAGCAGGGACTGCCATCACAAAAATAAAAAAATAAATGAATAAATGACCATACAATTAGTTTTTCTACTCCAAAATCTGCTGTGTCTGCCACAGGTCTTTACTTCCTCTCATGTGGAATCAGGGCTAAACTGACAATGTGTGAAGGGAATTAGTAATTGTTACTAACCAGGAGAAGGAAATGCAATGTAACATTATCGACGAACAAAGGGGGTGAGCAGACACAGACTAAAATACACAGAAACCTGCGGGGGCTCAGGAAACCATGGCCGGGCAAACAGTCCAGGAGGCCATGGTGGATCAGAGGGGTAAAAATTTTCTTGGGGGAACCCAGGGAGTAGCCTGCCCAATGGAGCGGGGGAGGGCGCACTGGAGGAGGCGCCGGCTCTGGACGGCGCTTGGGTCAAGCGGGCTCTGGAGGGCTGGACGACCCCAGTGGAGACTCTGGTGGGCTGGGTGTCTCCAGCAGAGACTCTGGAAGAGCAGACACTGAGCGAGCGGTCACTGGAGGGCTGTGCGGAACCAATGGAGATTCTGGGAGGCTGGGCGGAACCAGCGGAGACTCTGGGAGGCTGGGCGGAACCAGCGGAGACTCTGGGAGGCTGGGCGGAATCAGCGGAGACTCTGTGAGGCTGGGCGGAACCAGCGGAGACTCTGGGAGGCTGGGCGGAATCAGCGGAGACTCTGGGAGGCTGGGCGGAACCAGCGGAGACTCTGTGAGGCTGGGCGGAACCAGCGGAGACTCTGGGAGGCTGGGCGGAACCAGCGGAGACTCTGGGAGGCTGGGCGGAACCAGCGGAGACTCTGGGAGTACAGCTGCAACCTGACTTGACTCAGGAGGTGCTGCTTGATTTGACTCAGGAGGTACTGCTTGACTTGCCTCAGGAGGTACTGCTTGACTTGACTCAGTAGGTACTGCTTGACTTGACTGTGCAGGAACTGCAGTTGTGACATGACATGATTAGCTCGATCAAGGGGAAATTACAAGCGGAAAGATCGCAGCATATCGTCTCATCATCCGGCCCCAAAACAAACACAGCGCTGAGAGAAGCTTCGTGCCAGTCTACCTGGTGGGAGAGCTTGATGAATTCCTCCACATACCATTCCAACTCATGACCGTCTTGCCGCAGTCCCCTCAGAGCTGCCTCAGCCTGACTCACCCTTTGTTCTTTAGTATAAATGAAAGCGATATTTATTAGAGAAACAACGAACATAAACTAGATTAACACTGAAACTGAGTAAACTTTAAACCAAAACAAACCAGGAGAAGGAAACGCAATGTAACATTTTCGACGGACAAAGGGAGTGAGCAGACACAGACTAAAATACAAAGAAAACAGGGCGTGGTTACAAACGAGATAACAAGGGGGAAATACAAATATGGGCAAGACTAAATCAAATGAACAAGAACCAAAAGGGGGGGGGGGAACAAGGACTAAACCATTTAGTCTTGTAGAACAGACAAGACTAATAATCCTGACAATCTTTATCTTTATTTTTGATTATTCTAAATATTCATTGAAGTAAAACAATTGAAAGTGGGGGGAAACTTACATTATGAAATAAAGTTTTTTTCTCCAATGCATGTTGGCTACCATTACTGGCACCCCTAGAAAATATATCTGAAGTATATTAATTCATATTTACAGTTTGTAGCACACCAGGGTGACTGAAATTGTCCAGCCATCACTTTGTGTTCCACAGGATTATAAATATGAGGAACACAAAGGCCATATTCCCTTAATCATCTATCACAAGGAGTTAAACCAAATAATATAGTTCTGATATACAGAACAAGATTGTTGAGCTTTACAAAATAGAAAGTGGCTGTAAGAAAATAGCTAAAGAATTCAAAATCCCCAGTTTTATCCTCAGGGCAATAATTACAAAGTTCCAATCAACTAAAGATGTTACAAATCTGCGTGGAAGAGGACATGTTTCTATATTGTCCTAGTGCGTGCTAAGGAGGAAAGTTTGAGTGGCCAAAGGTTCCCAAAGGATCACAGCTGGAGAACTGCAGAGATTAGTTGAATCTTGGGGTCTAAAAATGCCTAAATAATATCAAACAGACCCTACATCACCCCATGTTGTTCAAGAAAAAAACTGGCTCATCAAAAACAAATTCCAGCATATTTAGTTGTCAGACACGACTGGAACTTCAAATGGGACTGGCTTCTATGGTCAGATGAAACATAAAAAAAAGAGCTTTCTGGCAGCAAACCCACCAGATGGGTGTAGTGATAATGTACATTTAATTTAGCTCAAAGGGAATCGAATATGATTCAATAGGGAATTTGAATAGAGTCGCTGTTTTACGGTTGTTCAGAGTCGACTCGCGATTCATTGAACGAGCCGTGTAACAGAAACTCTGCAATGGATATTACTATCCAGAATATAAACACTATATATTAGCACAGTAACAAAATCGGCAGTTTAAGACATTAACTTATAAGCACGAAATACAAGATACTTATCTTTTCTAATCAAAATATGATTTTAAACCTAAGACATACAAACTAATCTAACACATAAACACACGCATTCACACAGGTTGCAGAAAGAGAAAGTGAGGAAAGAATGAGTTTAAAGGAATGAAAATATGAAGTCCCAAGTTTATAGCAATATGTGCAATTGCTTAGGCCTGAACAACCATCAATCACTTAATTGCCCCTTGTATTGAGTCTCTCAAAGAGGTTTTTAAACTTTATATCGAATGCACCAGTTCAGCTAGAATCTGGAGGTTGTACTTGCGTTGCCTTTGTGTTGAGGGAATTCCTTGCGTCGCGTCGTCCCAGAAAGGGGTTTCCCGAGGTTGCTGATTGGATGGGAGTTCGGTGGTCGTTCGACGTGAAGTCTTGGGCGTTGGCTGGAGATGCGGAGTTGTGCGCTGGTTAAAGTTCAGGTCAGCACAGACGTTTGGGTCGCGGCTTGTGGTAAAACTTAACTAGAACATGAACCTCTCAACGGAAAGAAATAAAAGAATTAAAGTAAAGAAACAGAAGTGTAACGATCTCCTCATGTTTCCTTTAGAGGAGCAGCTGGCAAGCAGGCCAGAGAGCGTTCAAGGAACGCTAACACCAGCGTCGAAACGCGGCGGCACGAAACACAAAGAGAGTAAGAGTATAAGAGAGTAAGAGAGTGATTTGATGGTGTCCTGAGTATTTAAGCTCAGCGTTTGGACACATCCCAAATGGTGTCTTGACCAATTAAAACCATTGTCCTAACTCGGGGTACTTCTGGTTTCTCCTCCTGTGGTCCCAATTTTCTCGCTCTTTGCAAAGTTAAATTTGGACATGATTTCTATAACAAGACTATAATACATTTTACAAAGAATTGAATTACAGAAACATTTCGAGAATGCAATTTCAGGCTCAGGCATACCAAACACCAATATAAACCCTTAAGCTATTCAATAGTTATTAAAACGGACATACACAATAAGTGTTTAAAACATCAAACATCAAAATCAACACAAAAATGTGTCACTGACCACAAAATGAAGCTTCTGCCATGGCTGTCTCAGTTCCCTGACCTGAACCCTGTAGAAAATGAGTGGGATGAACTTAAGAGAAGAAGCACTAACATGGTTGACCTCTTGTCAGGTGTTGCAATAGTTGGGTACCAATAACTGTGGCTACGTGAACTAAAGAAAAACATATTTCATAATGAGATTTTCCCCCCACTTTCCATTGTTTTACTTCAATGAAAGGTTAGAATTTCATACAATTTTTGAATGAAAAATCAAAAGAATAAACAATACAGATTTATTTTCACAGCCACCTTTGCTTATATTTACCAAAGGTGCCAATATTAGCGGGCGGCACTGTAAGTAATACATATACTACATTGCCAAAAGTATTTGGACACCCCCTTCTACTAAACAGGTTTGAGTACTTTAGTAATTTCCATGACTACAAATCTTAATGTTTAAGCATATAATGGTATTCTAGGGCATTGTGTGCTTCTAATTTCATAGCAACAGTTTGGACAGGACCCTTTTCTATGCCTCTGTGTACATGACAAGGTTCAAAAAGAAATGATTGATTCAGGTCTACAGGTCCTTCTCAAAAAAATAGCATATTGTGATAAAGTTCATTATTTTCTGTAATGTACTGATAAACATTAGACTTTCATATAGTTTAGATTCATTACACACAACTAAAGAAGTTTAAGCCTTTTATTGTTTTAATATTGATGATTTTGGCCTACAGCTCATGAAAACCCAAAATTCCTATCTCAAAAAATTAGCATATCATGAAAAGATTCTCTAAACGAGCTATTAACCTAATCATCTGAATCAACTAATTAACTCTAAACACATGCAAAAGATTCCTGAGGCTTTTAAAAACTCCCAGCCTGGTTCATTATTCAAAACCGCAATCATGGGTAAGACTGCCGACCTGACTGCTGTCCAGAAGGCCATCATTGACACCCTCAAGCAAGAGGGTAAGACACAGAAAGAAATTTCTGAACGAATAGGCTGTTCCCAGAGTGCTGTATCAAGGCACCTCAGTGGGAAGTCTGTGGGAAGGAAAAAGTGTGGCAGAAAACGCTGCACAATGAGAAGAGGTGACCGGACCCTGAGGAAGATTGTGGAGAAGGACCGATTCCAGACCTTGGGGGACCTGCGGAAGCAGTGGACTGAGTCTGGAGTAGAAACATCCAGAGCCACCGTGTACAGGCGTGTGCAGGAAATGGGCTACAGGTGCTGCATTCCCCAGGTCAAGCCACTTTTGAACCAGAAACGGCGGCAGAAGCGCCTGACCTGGGCTACAGAGAAGCAGCACTGGACTGTTGCTCAGTGGTCCAAAGTAGTTTTTTCGGATGAAAGCAAATTTTGCATGTCATTCGGAAATCAAGGTGCCAGATTCTGGAGGAAGACTGGGGAGAGGGAAATGCCAAAATTCCTGAAGTCCAGTGTCAAGTACCCACAGTCAGTGATGGTCTGGGGTGCCATGTCAGCTGCTGGTGTTGGTCCACTGTGTTTTATCAAGGGCAGGGTCAATGCAGCTAGCTATCAGGAGATTTTGGAGCACTTCATGCTTCCATCTGCTGAAAAGCTTTATGGAGATGAAGATTTCATTTTTCAGCACGACCTGGCACCTGCTCACAGTGCCAAAACCACTGGTAAATGGTTTACTGACCATGGTATTACTGTGCTCAATTGGCCTGCCAACTCTCCTGACCTGAACCCCATAGAGAATCTGTGGGATATTGTGAAGAGAAAGTTGAGAGACGCAAGACCCAACACTCTGGATGAGCTTAAGGCCACTATCGAAGCATCCTGGGCCTCCATAACACCTCAGCAGTGCCACAGGCTGATTGCCTCCATGCCACGCTGCATTGAAGCATTCATTTCTGCAAAAGGATTCCCGACCAAGTATTGAGTGCATAACTGAACATAATTATTTGAAGGTTGACTTTTTTTGTATTAAAAACACTTTTCTTTTATTGGTCGGATGAAATATGCAAATTTTTTGAGAAAGGAATTTTGGGTTTTCATGAGCTGTATGCCAAAATCATCAATATTAAAACAATAAAAGGCTTGAACTACTTCAGTTGTGTGTAATGAATCTAAAATATATGAAAGTCTAATGTTTGTCAGTACATTACAGAAAATAATGAACTTTATCACAATATGATAATTTTTTGAGAAGGACCTGTACATACTGTGCACATAGGGAGCGGCAGTACTGTGCATATTTAAATGCATGTGTGTATTTACAAGTCCTTTTCAATCTAAACAATGTCCTGAAAATGTAAAAAAAAGAGAGACTTTAAAGACTTTACAAACCATTGTTTTCCCGCAGCTAAAATCAACTGCAACTTGACAATAGAAACAACAAAAAACAGAGCTTGAAACCTGAGAATAATCCAAAATCAAACATCACCAAGAGAAGGAAAACATTTTCACAATACTAGTAAAACTACAGTAAGCCTCTGGGGCAAAGCCTCACTACTTGGAACTCACTACATATTTATGACATTTTCCATTAGTGTTAGTCAAATATGATGTCACAATCGGTGAACTGTTGCCAGGGCAACATAATGCATGTAATCCGCAGCAACAATGTTTGTTACCATATATTTCAAGTTTTGCAAATATGCAAAGTATTTAGCAATGGTGAAATACCATATTCAAAATGAGTGTTTTATTTGCATTTTGTGAACATCACCTTTATATAGGAATGTCACTTTTCTCAAAGGAATATGATATTTCTATATATAGATGGTGATACAAGCATCATCTATGCGTTTCAAAAACTGTTGTGTGGGAAGCGAAGGGCAAAGCTGGGATGTGATCTAGGTGTGATCTATATTTCACACCTGATATAAATACCAGTAAGCACATATGCAAACATAACATCAACATGCCAAAACAGGTTTTCTAATTACCTCATAATTTTATTACTGAACAGATTCCAAATAATACAAAAGTGAATGATAGTAACTAACAGAGCTTTTATTTGTACTACACCATATTGAAGCAATAAGGATGTTTTTCACACAATGTCTATGTTGCGCTATTTTTTGTCATTTGAAACAATATTAATAAAGTGAGTTACAATCATTTGTGAACTACTTTAGGGTAATGCAACAGCACAATAACAGGTAAAGTGAACTTTGTAAAAATGAAGTGAAGCATGCAATATAAAAGACTTTTGTTTTTGTTTGGTGCTGTTTACGGATCTAGTTAGAGGGCATCAATTTCCACCACCATTTGTGCCCATACTACCATAACTCACAGCAAAACAGATCTCTTAACGGTGTGTAATTTGTTGGGTGACCACAGTGCCAGAATGAGCACGAATCTTGATTTCACGAGACATCTGACACCAGGCACAAGGATAACAGAAGCAGAGAGTGCAAAAATCATCACAGCAGGAACCCTGTGGAAGAAAGCATTTCTATAATTCCACTGAATTAAAATACATTAGCATTAATTATTCATTTATGAGTATTACTTATTAGTTCATACTGTCATGACAAACAGGTTTTCCCCCCCAGTACCCACCCTTGTGGTTTTTACCACTTGTATGACGTGTTTCCTGTATTTGGCAAATGTGTTCAAAAGGGTGTGAAGACTGCAACAATTTGCACTTTAAAATAATTTTCTAAATGACTGTTAAGTAGTTTCTCTGTAAGAGACACAATTGGATTGTAGTGCTTCTAATGCAGTGATACAAATCAGTTGCAAATGTTTTTAAAAAGACACATAGTTACCTCTACACCAATAAAATATGCAGCACTTTGTTTTACTACCAAATACTTTGTAATATCTAACAATTTAACTTACACTGTAAGTTTTCCTTTTTTGAGTTCCTAATAATGGGATTATAGGATGCGCTTAGTTTCTACTCACTGAACCGGTATTAGAGATAGAACTGATTAAAGGCCAGTTTACAACAAAAACAATAACTTAATTACAGATAACCAGATGAATAAAGTTATTAATAAAGAATTATGAATAAAGATGTTAAAGGTGCCATAGAATGCATTGATGCAATATTTTAAATTGTTCTCTGATATCTACATAGAAGGTATATGGTTTAGGTAAGGGCAAAAATTCTCCAGAAACGGTTTTACAAGTCCATTTACAACCCTAGGATTTGTCCCTAGAATGAAAGGCTCTGTATTACCTTCAGGCTTGATAGTGGAAAAAATTCCTGAGCCTGAACTTTTTTTTCCCCTTGCCCCCGAGGTGAGTGGGGTGGAGGTACTATGTATGCGACGCACTTTTAACACATAACTTGTTGGTTCAGTTCAGTCAGATAAAGGTTTTTCTCAAAAAAAGCTTATAGATTGGCATTTCAGCCTTTATCCCATTAAAATGAATAAATCAAGTATATAATGCATAACATTTATTTAAAACAATGTCCTAATTGTTTAGATTTTTAGAAAGCACATTAACTTCTTTCACATTTACAACTCTGTGTTTGCATAAAAAACATTGGTCGAGATTTGCAATAATCTGACCAAAAACAGCTAAAAATTTGGACGTGCAAATTAATTCTATGTCACGAGGGGGCGCTTTAGGAGCGCTTAAATATTACGGTTTCCCTAACGGTGCGTTCACACTACAGCGTCAAATCCACGCTCAGTGCCGCTGGCAACGCTACAACGCCACTGCTTTGGGGTGTGTCAAATTTAGGGCAGAGCACGCCTCTGAAAAACAATGTTCACACCCTATTTACGTTCCATTGTCTTCTTTTAACGGCGGTTCGCAAACTAAACTGTAGCATATAATGAAAACATGCAAAGTACATTTACTTTTGCTTGACTTTTTCAATAATATGTGATTTCAGCTCAGTAATCCACCAGTTTCGGAAACACGCGTCATAGTCTTTCCTTGCCAACTTCTCACAGCGATTGGTTGTCGCCGGCGTTTTGCGCACGAAATTTGCATAAAGTTGAGGAATGTCCAACCTTTTGACGCTCTCAGCCGCTCTCAACGCTTTCTCCGCAACGCTTCCAATCCCAAAATGCACCACGCGACCGTTTACGCGCAACTTCCATATGAATGAATTGAAAACGCTCGCTTCGCCCCGCTCGCTACGTGCCAATGTGAACGCACCGTAAGAATGGCTGAAAGCAAAGCAGCATTAACGCTGTTTTATCAGTCATGAAATGAAAATGCCAACGACACGTTTCTGAGGACAGTCGGTTCCCTTCAGATACATTCATATAAAGACAACAGTGCCGCGTTTTGACTTTGAAACGTGCTGTGAGCATATTTATTCAATGAAATCATTGCCTCTTAAAGTTTAATCCAGCTCTATCGCGATTCTCGTCTTTCCGTCCCCAACTGTAAGACCTCTTAAAATAATTAATCCTCTTCTTTTACTATTTAAAATATTTACCACTTTTTATGGCCTTAAATTTGATACAACTAAATTGAGGAGTTTTAAGGACCCCATGAGCCCTCTACTTCAGGATAGCCCGTCGGCAGCCGGTCAAATAATGTTGGTAGCCCGACTGGAAAACCCAATAGCTCCGGGACGTCGGGCTAGCGATTTTGTGAGCCCTGTAAATATGCCTTTATCGAAATCCTTAATGTCTTCCCCTGGCTTCATAAACATAGCCATGACTTACGGTTTGAGTTGCCAGTAGGAGAGTATGGGAGCTAAAAACAACTTCGCGCATGGAGCATTGCCTTAACCCAGGGGTGCTCAACCATAGATATATATACATAGATGCCTCATTAGCGACTGTTTCTATGGGCCGTTATACGTAAGCCATTCGCCATTTCACTGCGGTCTACTTGACGTCATTCACCCATAGATCTCATAGTAATCACTGAAAATTCGAAAATCCACAGTCCTGCACAGCCGTTGGTCTGCGAACCTACAGTATGGTGAATGACGTCAAGTGGACCGTTCCAAAATGGCGGACGCATCTACGTGCTTGGAGCGGTCCAATGCGGTATCTATGTATATATATCTATGTGCTCAACCCTGTTCCTGAAGAGCTACCTACCTGCAGACTTTTGTTCCAGCCCTGCTCCAACAGCTGTCTGTAATTATCAAGTGCTACTTAAGAGATTAATTAGCTGGTTCAGGTGTATTTGTTTAGGGTTGGAGCTGAACTCTGTAGGATAGTAGATCTCCAGGAACAGGGTTGGGCACCCCTGCCTTAACCTGTATCAATCTATTTGACAAAGACACAAGGCCCGCCCCTTCCCTACTTCTGATTGGCTCATCGGCTAGAATGTGACTTGTTTGAGTCGTTGAGCGTTAAAGCTGCTCTCTGACCTGCACATCACATGCTGCGTCCCAATTCGCCTACTTATACTATGCCCTAAAAGTATGTACTCTTTTTGTAAAGAAAAAGTACATACTTTTTAGTATGTAGCAGAATAGTAGGCAGTCTTTGGGACATACTACTTCGTCATAACTCCTTCTTTAACGGACGCTCTGTTGCTTAGTTACCTGAATCCCGTCACTGTTTATGCCCTGTCAATCATCACAGTTGACATAATCTACATTGCGTTTTAATTTGATTTCCTACCGTATTAGAGAGAAATGAAGAGGCACGTTATTTCACCAGTCTTTCATGCCAAGGACTCTGCTCTTGTGTTTGCATAATTATGCCTTTAAACGTTAATGACCAAACCTATCATTATAAAAGTTCATAATGTTGCTGCACATGAAATATAACGCGGATAACATTAATAAAATATTTTTTTTATCAGGTTACAGACTGATTATTTATCACTCTCAAACCCATTTCTCTACCTGTCCGCTGGTCGTGCATATCCTCCATGTTTGTAGTTTTTTTTAAACTTTTTATGCGTGTTTGTAGTTCTAATCGAATCCTCGTTCACCGCGCAATGTGTTGTGGGTAATATTAGCCGTTAGAGTGTGCATTGATCCGCACTTCGAATTCCGAAGTTAAGTAGTAGACCATCCGGGAATCTTTGGAATACTTTTTTGAACATACTACGATTTGGGACATACTAATTCTATTTTCGAATACTATTTAGGACGGATAGTATGCGAATTGGGACGCAGCATCAGATTTAGAGAAATGACAGAGCAATATCCGCGAACCTGATTTTTTTTTTTTTTTCCGCAGCCACAGTACGCCGGAAATCCGGCGTGGTGCCGGAACGCTATCACCCCTGTACCTTATATGGAAGGTTCATGAATAAAAATGACGAGTTTTGCTCTGATTGGCTGTTTCACTTAGTGGCTCTCACACAGCAGGAGGAAACACATGGAGGAAAATATATATTTAATTACAGAGCTCGAGCCGCTATTAATATGTGGGGCATTGAAACTGACGTTTTGAATGCATGATAACTTCTCACTTTCAGTTACAGATTTGTGATCGCACTAGATCTGTGTAACTTTATACTACAGCGGCAGTACTTAAAACATTTGACAAGTTTAGATGCTGTTAGCGGTGATCAGGATCTGCAAATCATTCGCCACCGTCCGCGCAGTCATCTCTCCTTACTCTGTTCCTTACTCTGTTTCTGTAAGTGAAATTTTACGCACTGCAATGTAACAGGCTACCGCTAGCAAGAAGCTATATTAAATAGAATATTTCATAGGTATATTATTTTTGCTTTACACTACAGTAGGAAAATTACAATACTTTTTTTACTTTAATTTCTACACTTGAAAGAGATATTTTAAATTTGGACTACAGTAACGTTACCCATTTAAACCGCTAGCTCTCAGGAATTCATTCTGCACTTTTAAGCTTTTTTTTTTTTTTGACAGAATCGGCAGTAGAGCTTTTATTTTGGTGGAAAACGTCTCTAGGTTACGTATGTAACCCTAGTTCCCTGAGAAGGGAACGAGACACCGCGTCCCCTAGGGGTCGCTATTGGGGAACGCTGCAGCGTGACTCGTGTCTGAAGAATGCATAGAAAAACTCCATGAAATGGCCGGCGACAGCGTATGACGTCACTGCGGCGCGCACGTCGCTGCTGGTACGTCACTACCGGGCGACACAGTATAAAGAGTCGCCGAAGTAAACATACAGCCGCTTCACTGTCTGAAGCTTCTCGTCCGAAGCATGGGAAGAAGCCTAGGGGACGCGGTGTCTCGTTCCCTTCTCAGGGAACTAGGGTTACATACGTAACCTAGAGACGTTCCCTTCCGAGGGAACTCTCACCGCGTCCCCTAGGGGTCGCTATTGGGGAACGGTATACCAACGTCTCCATGCTGAGGGGAGTGCATAGTAGTGAGCACTAAGTGTAAATTCTGTGAGGAATTATCCCTATAGGACGAGGTGACAGCTGTCAGAACGTAACCTCCCCGGCCAAAGCCTGAACTGTTACTCACTTACCTGAATGGGTCAAAGGACCCAGAGCACAGCTCAGGTTGGAATCGGAGATTCCTTCGGAGGAACGGCTAAGTTAATACTTAGACTTAACTAGAACAGGAACTGCCAGTACTACTGAGTCTAGTTCCCTCAGTGAACTGACTCAAAAATAGCGACTAACAGGCCTGTCCCAAGACAGAGACCGTTCTAGCAGGGGTTATCCTCAGATAACGCACCCTGGATAACAGATGGTCAGGAGATATCTGAGGTGATATCGAGTGAAGTTGGGCCCAGGGAGACCGGGGTTTTAAACCAACTCAAAAAATGGGAACGAGTACCGCGTAACCCATACCGTATAGGATTTTAGAAAAGAACCCAAAAACTTGGTGGGAACTTACCACTTATGTGGATTTTTAGGAAGTGCACAAAGATTCCGTGCGCACTTACCACTATTGTGGATTTCAGAAAGTGCCCAGGGTTTAGCGTGGGACACTTACCCTAGTAAAATGGGATTTGGAGACTGTGTTTTCCCCCATTTTGGGGGTTTCATATTAAAGCTCCAGATTTGTCATAGGATGACGAGAATTAAAATAGGGGAGGAACCCTCCCTGATTAGAGAGGGGAGCAATGCTACACCCCAATCAGGACAGACAGTCCGCAAACTGTTAGTCGACTGATGAAATCATGGAGCTACTGACCATCATATAGTGGACGCAGACAGCGGACAGACCCCTAACCCCGACTTGCAGGGAGGAACATCCGTCCTTAAAAAGGCTCTGAAGGGACCCTTTAGTGTAAAGGGGAGCGTACTAGACCCAGTCCACATAGATGCCTACTAGGAGAAGGTGATGCTCAGAAATTACCCTTCCTTGTAAGGGGAGCATACTCATCCCACTAGGAGCCGTGCTCTAAACGGGACCCTTGAGAAGGGGAGCGAACGTGCTCAAATCAGGACCTTGAGAAAGATAGGGGTTATTTCTTCCTTAGCCAAGGGAGAAAAATTCACCATGCGGCAGTGGCGCTGCTTTGAGGGAACCCTAAAAGGTGAGCTGCCAACAGCCTGAGGAGGCTTCAATCGTAGGAGCCTTCGCTTCTAGCATGTTAAGGGTAGGTTTCAAAACCCTGAGAAGCAGGGAGAAATGCCAACACCCGCCAGAAGGTGGTGCTCTAGTAGGACCCTTTCCGCAGAAAGGGGAGCAGCCGTAAGGTCATTTCAAGGTCCTGAAAAAAGGGGGTAACTCCTAGTTAGTCATAAAGCCTGAAGGGGAGGTGACACTCGACCCGGAAGTCAGGCGCAAGCAGGCTCCTAACCCTGATTAACAGAGAGGAAAACCCGCCTGCCAGGAGGCAGCGCTCCGATTTCACCCTTCATCAGAAGGGGAGCTTACTCCTCCTGCCAGGAGCAGCGCTCGAGAGGAACCCTTTTCTAAAAAGGGGAGCAATCATACCTGACTCAGGAAGCCTGATGACAGATTCTACCCAAATAAAGGGGAATTTGTCCACACGACAGTGGTGCTACTGATGAACCTTGAATTAAGGTGAGCTGCTGTCATTGAAGAGCTCTGAGAGGACCCTTTCCGCGGAAAGGGGAGCTACTAAAGTTACTTCAGGTTCCTGAGAAGGGAGCTCCTGGATAGTCATGGTGACAGACTCCTAACCCTGAAGGCCAGGGAGGAACGCCCGTCCCAACGAGGGGCGCTCATTGGGGACCCTTTCCTCGGAAAGGGGAGAGCCCAGCTCGTGCGTGAGGCCTGAAGAGTGAGAATCAGCCTGGACAAGAAGGACAGGCCCCTAACCCAGATGAACCGGGAGGAGAACCTGGCTCTGTCAACGAGAAACAGTACTCTAAATAAACCCCTTCTGCAGAAAGGGGAGTACTACCTCGGTTGAATCGACCCTGCCCTCGGGCTAACAGGGGGATCGACAGACCCCAGTCTAGGTGGACTTATGTTCCTGTCTCAACGGGACATAAATCCCCCGGAGCAGGAACTTATGAGGATAGACTCCTAACCCTGAAGGCCAGGGAGGAACGCCCATCCCATCGAGGGGGCGCTCGTTAGGGACCCTTCCCTTGGGAAGGGGAGAGCCCAGCTCGAGTGTGAGCCTGAAGAGTGAGAATCAGCCTGGACAAGAGGGACAGGCTCCTAACCCAGATGAACCGGGGAGAAAGCCTGGCTTGTCAGCGAGAAGCGGTACTCTGAATAAACCCTTTCCGCGGAAAGGGGAGTGCTACTTTAGTTACTGGAGAACTGAGAAATTGCTCCTTGGAGACAAAACTCAGGAGGTGCTGGAAAGAACCTTCGGCTGATAAGATCACTTCACAGGATCTAAAGTCCACAGAGAGAGTCTGGAAGAGGGATTCTCAGAAAAAGGCCTGCAAAGGACAAATGTTAAACATGCCAAGGGCAATCCTAAGAAAGAAACTTAGGGAGCTTACCTTGAAGAGGACATAAGTCCTATGTCTAACAAATGCTGGGAGGGTGGTTTACCGCACGACCTGTGGCGTGGATAGGACGAACACTGCCGTAACCATAACCCGTAGGATCAGAGGGGGAGCATCCGACGTAAACTCGTCGTGTTTTTCTCTGAAAAGCAAAAACACAACACACAGGCCTGAGACAGTATTAAGTTCTTTTTCTTTATTAAAAGAAAAATATGGATCGTACTCACCCATGAGTGACCTGCATTTAACTCAAACTCAAACAAAACCTGTTTAAGGAGTTAAAATCCAGACCATCGGTAATGGAGGTTCTTATGGGACATAAGAACCGCTGCGTGCAGGGAGCTCATGTTGTAGGGCTCGAACCTGGGCCTTCATGGAGTGAAGGACTCAAAGGCAGTGATCTACCTAGCCCAAATCACATAAATCCAGAAAGGCCAAAGAGCCTGGGAAAAACTAACAGATCAGTGAAAGACCTCCGGTTAGTCCTCCTGAAAACAGCCCAACCCAGCAGAGTGGGCTGTCTATTTAAACCCTAGCAGGGGAGACAGCACCATCTAGGCAAGAGCTTAAAGAACTACTTTTATGTTTCCAAACAAAAAGTAATCAGTAAGCCCACACACAGATATCCGCAGATATCTGTATGTGTAGGAAGGACTACCAGAGGTAAAACTGACTGAAAGCCTCCAGCCCTAAAGTAGGAAGAGTTAACGTACAGCTAGCCTTAGACAGCTGTAGTTACTAAGACTGTTCTGCATAATCATGGTCGAACTAGTCTAGGAAAATCTCTCCCCTTTATATGTACACATATAAGCATACATAACATACATATGTATATACATGCACACACATATTTTATGGCAGTAAATTAACTCCACAATCGCGACGCGCAGCATATATTCGGCTCCCGCGGGAGCTAAACAAACTCCGCCCAGACGCCAAATTCCCTCGGGAATAAACAAGCAAGGAGCCGCTGGCGACGCCGCGAATGCGTCTGTTAATGCCGCGAGAGGCAAACACACTCATGCAAAATGAGGAACAGAGAAACTCACCTCCCTCTTTTGCGTACTGCGTTTTCGCGATAAGCCCATTAGTCCCTCG